>NW_026727974.1:0-28574 GCF_029784015.1 Lycium ferocissimum | reverse complement strand
CAAATCGATCCGTTTCTCGTCCGTTTTTCGTATAACTTTAATTATGTTCGTCCGCTAACTAATGAGCATTATGACCGTCTTTCGAATCAATATTATTCGACTTCACGGGAACGATTTCGGATACTACGATTCCGATATGATGCTGATACCGGTCCGTACTTATCTTCCGAACTACTTCGGTTTGATTACGTACGTATGTCGATACATGTGTATATGGTTTCTCATGGATCTGTTCGTGGATGTCTCAATGCTTCCTTCCTCGCGCCGGGCCGAGTTCGCATGGAATCGTGCACCTCGGCGCATTGTTCACCGCGTCCTCTGATTGTGCGGGCGGGATCTACGTATACGATATGACCATGATGAACCGATTATGTGATATTATGGGGATGGCGGCCGGGATGGCACTTGATGCGGTGTCTCCGGCGTCCACCGCGTCCCGTACTACGAGGGCCGGGTTACGATACGCGTCCCTTATGAAAGGGCGGGGAATACGTCCGTATGTAACCGGATCGATTTACGATATGTACGTACGTATGATTATGACTGCGTAAACCGATTCTCGTACGTACGGACCGTATGTCCGATTTGGAATATGACTACGTACGTCACATTTTCGTACGTCCGATCCGGACTCGATCCCCGTCGCCCGTACACAAATCTAGTTCGTTCGAGAATCCGACCGTACGCTCCGTAAGTCGTTTCCGCGTAAGATTCGATACTATACGCTCCGTAAGTACGTACTGTATGAATCCGATTCGTCCGCTCTACTTATGTATTCGTCCGTTACGATTTTACGTATCTCGATTCTCGTTATTATATTTATGTATATTATGTTTCCGCTTACATACTCGGTACATACGTACCGACCCCTTGCTTCTCGGGGCGTGTTACATGTCCACGCGCGACGCGCGCACGACGCGCCGCCCGTTTAGGTTGACGATCTGTCCGTCGTTCGAGAGCTCCTTTGATCCGGAGGCCGCTACTTTTGGTATATATCTTTCTCGTTGTACATATGATCTCGTATATGTGACTATTTAGGCCGGCGGGGCCTCCCGTCCCGGCCTTCTCCGATTCCGTCTTTTGATTCGTTCGTATGTTAGAGGTCTGCGTACATGTTTGTGGGATATGGGTTGTCACCGTTCGGTAAGTTGTGCGAGGTTGTGACTTTGTCTAATATATGCCTTAACGGCTTCGTACGAGCTTTAGTATGTATATATATGTGTATGTATGTTCGAGCGGTGCCTTATATCTGTGTGGATTTATGCATGTTTAAACGGAATTAGCAATTTGATATGCCGGATCTGTTAGGTAGGTACGTATGGGTGTCCGAGTAGGACACCAGTCACGGCCCACGGGGTTGGGTCGTGACAAATATGCCCAACCTCCCCACAAGAGAAATAGGTAAGAGCAGTCGAGTGCTGAAACAGGAATACTGAAGACCCGGATGAAGCAGTCCTGTCCACTGGTCTAGAGAATGAGCTCTCAGGAGCTCTCAGCCTAAGCGACTCACTAGAGGGAGCCGGTAATGCTGAATGCACGGGACGACCAGAATAGGGCTGAGGTGGCCTCAAAAACTGACCTGCGCCTCTCGTACCAAACCCCCAAAGCTGCCAGTCTGACGTGGCCTCTTGTCACCACCACTAAAAGTATAGGCCTTGGCGCCCTAAACCATCGAAGCATGCTCAATAATGGACTGGAAAGAAGCCCTCATAGACTCTATCTGAAGAAAAGGAATCTGTAGAGAGCCCACTAGTCCTCTAACAAAGCGCCTGATCCTATCAGCCTCGGTAGAAATCAACGGAGTTGAGTATCGGGCCAAATAGAGGAAACGGGTCACATAAGACTCCAAGGACATGCCCCTCTGCTCAAGGTATAGAAACTGCTCCCTACGAGCCTCTCTCAAAGATCGGGGCACATACTTCTCAAGGAAGGCCCGGTAGAACTGAGTCCAAGTCAACAGAGGAGAACCCTCAGGTCTGCACGCCACGAAATACCTCGACCATGTCTTCGCGTCGCTGCAAAGCTGGTAGGACACATAATCAACGCCGTGGGTCTCCACTATCCCCATACAGTGCAACAGCTCATGCATTTCAAGAATAAACTTATAGGCATCCTCAGATGAAGTACCAGAGAACCTCGGCGGCTCTAACTTCCTAAACCTTCCCACCAGGTCTTGATCAGCAGCAGTCATAATGGAGCCATCTATGGGCCTAATATCCTCCCCGAGGGTGGGTATAGCATCAATGTGGGGAGCCATAGCAGCGGCGGGGTGTGCTACCCATGTGGGTCCTTGCTCAGGGGTCTGTGCCCCAACTCTAGTCTGTGAACCTCCGCCAGGAGTAGTAACACTGACGGCCGCTTGCTGGGCATCAAGATGAAGTAGGATCCTGGCTATAGTGTCATGCACGGCCTGGTCAGAAGTAACCTTAGGCTGTGTCCGTGCTGGGGTCACGTGTTATAGCCCGTACTTCATACGTACAAATGATTTGAAGAAGTCGTAGAATGTTGAGGGCAAGATCGTTTTCCAAAACTATATTGATGTGCAAGTAGGTTATGAGAGTTAATTAGGAATATCGTTGACGTGGAATATTGGGTAAGGCTAAGGGCGAAAAATAAAATTCACAAAATGGCCGTGGTAATATCATGGAAGTTTAAGGGTAAAATGGTAATTTCACAAGTGTTCAAGAAAATTCTTGAAAAATCCCAAGATGGCCGTGTGGCATGTGTGGCATATGTCCACATTTCTATTAATTAGTGGGGGCTAATTGCATTTATGAGGACATATGGACCAAAGCTTACAAAGGAAGACATTTAGTCTTCTTTATTCATTTTTAAGAAAATTCAAGAAAATGGAAGAATTTTCTAGAGAAGGAAAGAAAGGGATCATGTGGCCATACTTTTATTTTGAGGGACTTATTTATAAATATGGAAAATTGGTGGAAGACATGTATATATATAAATATGGGATGTTATCTTTTAATTCAAGAAATTGGAAGAAAGAACAAAAACAAAAGAAAGAAGAGAAGAGGGAAGGTGGTTCGGCCATGGTGGCCAAACATGGAGGCCATGGAGGTTGATCTAAAAAAATATTTTTGTGGTATTCCAAGTGATTGGAAGGTCCTCTTTAACATGAGACAATTGTTGGGGCAAGAAGAGCATGTATTCTTGCAAGTTGCAAAGCATAGCTAAGTGAAGGGTTAAAGGAAAAGGTAAGAATTATCCCTCTTTTATATATTAGGGATGTTTGTGCATGTTGTGGTATGGAAAAATGAATGAAATTCATGAGAATATGGAAGTTGTGGTGTGTGGTGTGAATGCATGGTGTTGGCCGTGTGTGTGTGTTGTTGCATGAAAGAGTGATAAACTAATTTTATGTAGTAAGTTGGTTGTTGTAATGTATAAAAATGAATGCAAATTCATGGAAATATGTATGTAGTGTCATGGCCGAAAATGATGATGTTTTGATAAGTTACGATGAATTGATTTCATTTGACATTCTAGTTGATGTTGTTGTGAATTCTATGAGGAAAAATGAAGGTTTGATAACTTGGGAGAAAAAATTGAGGTTGTGGCCGTGTGTTGTGTAGTTAACGGAGTGTGTGGTGTGTATGCATGGTCGTGTATAATTGTTGTTATGGTGTGGATTCTATGTTGCTAATAAAAGCTTAATGATCTTAATGAAATTGTAATAGTTGGAGACTTGTTTAGAAGCTTATGTATATTGAGCATAATGTTCTCGCATGCATGGAAAGTAATGTTGTTAGTGTGGTGTTGATAATATGGTGTGGTTAGTGTGTTGTTATTGTTTTTATTGGAGTTGGAAGGAGTTGGATGGAGTAGAATGTTGATTGCATCATTTTGAAAGTTATTTGAATTGAATAGAATTGAATATTGAAGTGTTGCTAGAATCCTTGTTGATATTGTTGTTGATAGTTTGGCCGGGTTGAATTCCCGGATTGTTGTGGATTGAAATTGGCCAAGATAGATTCTTGGGGATGGTGTATTTACAGGGGAAATGCTGCCAAAATTTCGGCAGACAAAGTGTTGCTTTAAAGAATCAACTCTAAATGCCCTAATTAATGTTTGGGTAAATGTGACCAATTTGTTGATTTTGGCGGATTTGGGACTTGAATTTGGAGTCGCAAATGAAGCAAAAAAGGTATGTAAGGCTTCACCCTCTCTTCTTTGGCATGTCTTAGATGTAATAGGCTTGGATACGTGCCTCGGGGACCACTCCAATTCTAGAAATCCGAGTTTGAAATTCGCCCTTTTTCATTCAATAGAATTGAATTAAGTTCTTCACATTTTATTGAATAACTGCACCCAACATCTATAACTTGTCAAACGAAACCGGATTACAATAAAACCCTCAAAAATGGCTCCATGAAGCCTATTGTATGTAGTTTGGTGTACGCCACCTCTATTGACCCGAGGTGGGCCCGCTACCCCCGAATTCCCTCCTTTTGTTCTATTTGACTTGTTTCCGCACTAAATTAAAGGAAAACTTTTGGTTATCATTCCGATTACTAAACAATAGTGTTTTAACCAATCTATTGACTCCAAGGCGTGATTCTTCTTCTCCGGTAGCTCGTAAATGTTTTCCAAAGTGCCCGTATTTTCCCAAAATAAAGATTTATGGCAAAGTAAGCTCTATGACGAGGACGATGAATATGTTCTACAATGACATGGATGATGTCAAGGAAGAAAATGTTTATATGATGAATATGACAATGATGATTCCATGATTGAAGGTTCCAAGTTCATGATTTCAGTGACGATATGAGAACGTTAGGCTATTTCTTGAATCCTCTACTCTATTCATGAATGATGACTATTTAAAAGATTCTAAAGTATACGAAACAACGCCTTATGATCCTGTTTTATGTTTTCTCATGATATTACTCTCCATTAATAGTCTCGCCTTATATTAACCGTTCCTTCAAGGTGAGACAAGCGCCCATAGTTATTCCATAATATAATCGGAGGTTACCGACCTTACGTCACTCCGATAGAGTTATAGTTTTTTTTTGGGCTCTCCTGCATGCTATGGTATGAAATATATGTACATATATATATATGGGGAAGATGGGGAAAAGGGCAGAGCACTATAGACGCTGGGATATACACACGGTACATGTATCCGTACTTGACTTGATATCATCCCGGACGCGGGATGCCCGGACGCGGGATATATATATATTTATGGTTAAATGGATCGGCTGCCGACGCCTCGGCAATATGATATGTTCTATTTTCTATATATATGAAAGAAATGTTTTTCAAGGGAAAGATAAGCATGCATGGCATCCGCCCCGGGCACTTATATGCATGTGTTACTGCGTTATCCTATGATATGTTTTATGTTTCCATGCAGTTATTGTTCACATGTACACTTCTTACTATGTTACTATTCATGCCTTACATACTCAGTACATTGTTCGTACTGACCCCTCTTCTTCGGGGGCTGCGTTTCATGCCGCGCAGGTACACCCAGATGATGCGAAGTTAGCATAAAAGATGTTCCAGCGAGAGCTCCGTTCGCTCTGGAGTGTAGCCGAGTCGAGCTTGCATGCTAGGATTTCGATTGCGGTAGAGACTTTGCGGTGCGTAGTTGTGGGCATAGAGAGTCAGTCGGCCAGCGGCTCCATCGGCCGATGTGTCATGAGTGTTATGTTATGTGTTTCGTATAAATATAAATTTTGTTTGAATTGAGTACAAAAGAAAATTTCTGAAGATTTTACTACGTTTTCATTCTTATTAATGTAAAAGTCTAAGGGAGTCTATATATGTAATAAGAGTCAGTGGGTTCGCTCGGCTCCGGTTACGGGGTCGGGTGCCCTTCACACCCTAGTAAGATCGGGGTGTGACATCACGCCATCCCCTACAGTCTGGTCTCCACCTGGCTGATACTCGAGCTCGGGAGATGGAGACATCTCTCATCGCTGGCCTACCATCAGAGCTCTACCCCTGGCTGGGGCAGCCCCGCGGCCTCTCGCTCTGCCGCGACCTCTGACTGTAGTGCTCCCTCGTGTACCAGCCGTAGCTACGGGCTCCGGCACCTGACCTCAGGCCATAGTAGCTCTAGTCCTCACCATCTGTGAGAGAAGAGATAAGAGTCAGATACTAATTTTTTCTTTCCAGATACCAATTTGAATAAAGTAGCACAATGAAAAGAAAGAAGATGAGATTTTCTAAATGTCCCATAGCCTCCCTTCGAGATAAGTACGGAGCTCATCGTGTCGATCCACGAGACTCTATTAGACACGCTCTTGTATTAAAAACCGGTAACCTAGGGCTGCGTACCAACTTATCACGACCCATTTTAGCCTAGGTCATGCAGGCACCTACCTTTCCCACCTTGGTAGGCGAACCCTTAACTCAACGTTCACAATCAATAACATAATAGCGAAAGAAGTAAAATGATGTAAGTCTCACAATATAATATAATATAGATAAGTGCGGAAGTAAATGAATCCACCCCAGTATCTGGTCTGGTCATATAAGAGCATCTAAATTTTAATACTAAGGTCTGAATAATAATACGTAAAATGTCTCAAATCATGTCTTGAAAGAAAAGTAAGACATAAGCAATGGAAGAGTCTTCGAGGTCAGCGAACGCCATGCTTACCTTGGAAAACTCAAGTAGAAGCTGAGGAGTCGATCAACCACGAGTCAGAGAAGTAGGGATGAGTTCGATACTCGCATTCATAAAAGAATGTAGTAAGTGCGGACGTCGGACAAACAATGTGAAGATGGTAGGCATCATAGGCTGACTCAGCATAGTTAACACAATTCAGAAAATAACGCAGATAAAAAAGTAAACCAATCACGCAAGGAACAATATAATCGTAACCGAGTTTCCATCAACACCTATGGAAGTATCTAACCCCAATATAATAACTCTGAGTATATCTAATCCTGGAACAATCAACACAATAGAATCAACAACACAATTCATCACAATACAATCATCACGACATCTCACTCAAGTCATAATGCAATGAATTAAATAATGGTATGAATGTGATGCCATGCCATGCTATGCAAATGATATGTACACATGTACTCCGGACAGAAATATCGACGTCTCGGCATCACAACCCAAAGGTGGCTCGCGAAGTTTGAGCGCCACCCATCCCAGATCTTGGCCCAACAGAAAGACGGGACCCTGGCTAATTGCTCACAGGAGAAGTCTCACCGGCACCACTCTGGGGGACCTTGTTACACCTCGAAATTTTTTTCGTTGATGCACAGTGAATAGGCGAACGAAGAGCACGAAGTATATGGTGTTTCGATAAGTAAGAAATAGCATTTGATGATTCTAAATAAGATTTCAAAGACATTTGAAGTAGGAGACGAAAGTTGTTAAGGAAAGTAAGGTATATGTCATGTGTCGGGCAAGATTCACGAGTATCGAATTAATGATGACTTAATGAAGTTTTGGAGAAGAGTTATAACGTCCCTTGGATTTTTAATGAAGTGTTAAATAAGTGTTAAGAAGGTTCCATAAGGATTTAAGAAAAAAACAAATAAAGGAATTGAGTTTGTGGGAACTTTGGTAAAACTTGGCAAAATTTTCGGACAAAATTTTGGTCCAAATTGGTGGGGGCATATATCCTAGAATATGAGGAGTTTTCGTGTGTTTCTTTTGTCCAAATTGAATTTCATCGAGTCTAGTTTCCAACGCAATAAACCTCTCATCAATGTGACGTCTGAGTAAAAGGTTATTGCTATTCTACGACAGACTGTCTGAGCAGAAAATTTCTGCGGACCATTTGACGGCGCAAGAATTTTGACGCCCGCGTAGTCCGTCAAATTCTACCCAGCGTCAAATGGTCACGGTGACCCATATTTGATTGGGCCTATTTTATTTTGACGGTCCGTAGGAATTTATACGGGCCGTCAAAATGGGCGCAGAATTGTCCGACGGATCAGATTTTAAGTTATTAAAAAGGAAACCCAAGTTCATTAATTCATTTTATTTTCACTCCACTTCTCTCTAGAACCCTCTAGAACTCTCTCTACTCTTCATCCACAAGAAAACAAAGGAAATCAAAGATCAATAACAAGAATTCAAGTGAAGCAAGTGTTAGAAACCCATCAAAGTTCATCTAAGCCAAGAAATCCAAATGAAGATGAAACTCGGGTTTTTCTCAAGTGAAGTGTTTGCACCCAAGGTTCATTCCTACACCATCTAAGGTAAGTTTTATGACATTTCCTTGTTGTTTAGGATATTTGTAAGTTGAAACACTTGGATAATATAAGGAAATAGGAAATGGGTCATGAATGTGGGAATAGTGTCACTTTTGAGTAAATGTTTGGATTGAGTTATGATTCTTGATACATTATGATTATAATCATGTTATAAATGATATTGAGAACATGGAATAGACATTGTATATGAATGAACGAAATTGTGTGATATGACCATGAATATGGATGAATTGAAGTGAATTGAGAAGTAAGGATAATGTAGCTGAATAAAGGCTATGGTGATGATGTTGTGAAAATTATTATTGATGTTTGGGAGTTGATATATGACATGGAGGAAGTTGCATAAACAAAGGAAACACTGCCCAATTTTCTCTAGCTTTAGTAAGCACGTTCTTATAATTGTTTAGCTAATGTCGATATGAATTCTCTTGAAGGAAGAAACGTGAGCGTTGAAGAAGAGCAATCAAGCGATAGAATTGTTAAACGAAAGAGGTATGTAAGGATAGTCCTTTCTTTCTAAGGCATGACTCTATGGTATGAATCTTCCTATCTTTCTATGACTCCTCTACATATATGTATATATATCGGAAATGATGAGTCTATGTTATAAAGAGCTCTCATGAGATAAAGTTAAGAGATATGTTATGAATATGATGATGAGCCCAAGTCTAGAGACCCCAAAGCTCATGATATGATGTTTCTACAAAGCTAATGACCTTCATACGATTCCTTGATATTATTCATTGTTGCTAGACCCACCTTATGATGTTAGTCCTTTTCTTTTTTAAGGCATGAATTTTATGGCATGATTTTCCCTCCTTCTCCATGAATCTCCTACATTCCGAAGAAACAAGAGTCTATGTTCACGAATAGTCATATGAGATAAAAATAAGAGATATATTATGAGCACGATAGTGATGACGATGAGTCTATGACTATCAGGAGCTACATATATATGAGATGAAGAAAAGAGGTAAGACACGAGTATGATAATTGATGATGATGAGTTAAGTCTAAAGAGTCCTAAAGTGAGATATGATGCCTATGAAGTCAATGATTTTAAGTATGGTTCCATTGATGCTTTTCTTGTGTACACTCACTTTAAAACGTTAGTCCCTCCAAGGTGGGATATGATGATTATGACTACTCCATAATGTAATCGGGGGTCCACGACCTTATGTCACCCTGACATATCCATAGTTGCCTCCAAGTTCTAATGCATGTGTTATGATGAATGCAAGATGATAATAAGGTTATGATAAGTTTATGTTAAGGTCATGATATGCCTATGCGACGTATGACAATGCAAAGGATGATGTTGATTTCATTTGTGTATTTTTATGTATATGTATGTATGTATGCATCGAGTCCGGAAGAGGGCCGAGTACGGATATCATCGAGTCCCGGAAAAGGGCGAGGCCGAGCACGGATATCATCGAGTCGGGAGGGTGAGTACGGATATCATCGAGCCCGGGAGGTCCGAGTACGGATATCATCGAGTCCCGGGAAGGCCGAGTACGGATGATACCTAGCCTATATGGCCGGGTACGTGGCTGTACTACATTGGAAATTATTGCGTATGTAAGCATATGGATGTAACAAGTGTATCTTTAGAGAAATAAAAGGCTAAGTACGTATGGCGAATGTTTAAAAAGGTATTATGAGAAATGAACAGTTCTTTCATCTTATGCTATCCCTTATGCTCCTATCATGTATTACTATTGTTGATGCCTTACATACTCAGTACAATGTTCGTGCCGACGTCCGTTTTCTTTGGACGCTGTTTCATGCCCCCACGGTAACGGGGAGGCGACCCGGATTCATAGGAGCTACCGGCGGACTTTGAGAGCACTCCATTATTCCGGAGGTGCCATTGCTTATTGTTTTTGCGTATATATATTTTTTGGGCACGGCGGGGTCTGTCCCGTCTATATGTCTAGTACTCTAGTAGAGGCTCGTAGATACGTATGTGTGGGTAGTATGGTCTCACGATTTCTTATCGTATATATATATATATATTTTGATAGTTGAATATATTATGTATATAATAGTAAATATGTTTCAAATGCGAAAATAGTTTTTCTATGATTATGAGTAAAAGGAATATGAATGAATGCAAAATGAGTAATAGAATGAGTGGTGCTCGGTGGTCAGCCTCGGGTATCCATCATGGCCCTAGTCGGGTCGTGATAAAAGTGGTATCAGAGCAGTTCAGACCTAGGAAGTGTCTACGAGCCGTGTCTAGTAGAGTCTTGTTTATGGTGTGTTGCGCGCCACACTAATAAATAGAAGGCTACCGGGTATTTAGGAAAAATGACCATTCTTCTTCTTACCAGATCGTGCTATAGAGCCATGTTATAAGATTTTCCCCTCCCTAATGGTGCGTTTATGATTTCAGCAAAGTTAATGAAAGGAAAAGCTACTACAGCCCAGAAGGGCGAGGCAGTGATTGCAGAAGGGCTGGAACGGGGGCCATCTACGGATATGGAGGAGAGTGAACCCCAAAATAAGACATTATCTTGGTTTTCCCGTACCTCGCCCACTTTAGAGGATCAGAGGGAAGCCTCAATTTTAGCTCCCGCACCCTCAGTCCCTCCTCCAGATGCTTCAGGCCAAGAGATGAGACATGTATTCTTTTGCGACTCGGTTAGTAGCCGCCCAAGCTCGGCGGCGGGATGTGGGCCACGGTAACGAGGGTCGGAGAAAGAGAGTTAATTCTCCGGGTTTGATCAAGAGTTTAGGGGCACTCCGAGACAACAATTCTCTAGGCACTCGGTTCGCTCAACAACTAGCGCTTCTCCACAGTTTCTTGGACCCGTGGTTGATAGATCTGCTAATTCTAGGCCGCCCCAAATCTCGAGTTCCCGGATTCTCGGAATAGGGGTGATTCGAGCCGGATAAGGTCACCCGCCACGATGTAGTCAATGCGGGAAGTTACATTCTGGACCGTGCCGCTTGGGTTCGGATGTTTGTTATGCCTGTGCTCGGCCAGGCCATTTTAAGCGCGATTGTCCATCGCTACATGGTAAAGATAAGGTTCGATCTACGGGGGTGATAGCTGGCTCTTCATCATCGGTACGCCCTCCTAGGCGGAGGCCGCAAATAGTAGCAAGTGGTGATAGAGATCAAAGAGAGATGCCCAGTCTGAGTGGATCCCAGCGCCATACTTATGCATTAGCTGGGCGACAGGATCTTGAGTATCCCTCTGATATTGTCCCAGGTATATTTTCATTAATCTCTTATGATATGTATGCGCTGATTGGTTCGGGTCCTACGCTGTCATATATTACTCCCGATATGATGATTGTGTTGAGGTGAGCCAACCCAACAAACTGAGATGACTATATTTGTTAACGACCAAGTGATAGCCGGAATCGTGATTTACAAGTAAGCTGATTGACAATGTGTGAAAAAAAAATATGGATATAATAATAATATGTGTATATATATATATATATATATTGGAATTCTAGACCGAGTGTGCAGGCACAACTTATGATACAAGCTCTACTATTTATATCCTTTAATGGCAAGTGATCTTATGTTGCTGAGTTACGTATCATGTATGTCCCGATATATGTCCTATTAAGGCATGGGACGTGTTTTTATTGGGCTATGTGCAGGTTTGGGACTGTTATGTTTACAAGAGAAACCCTGCCGAAATTTTCCCAAGAATTTAAAAGAAATTGCGAGGAACCGTTGTGACGATTATCGTGAAGAGAAGAAAAGGCTAGCAATGAGTGATTGAGAACGGAGTGTATAAGGGCAATATATTCTAAAGGGCAAAGCGGTACTGAGTTAAGAATAGGATTCCTTGTGCGAGGAATAAAGGATTGATTATAAAAAGGGAGGTAATAAGATAAATTGAGGAGAGAAGAATGTAAAGGAATAAGTACGGGTATAGAGGGAAGAGGAGATATACGAAGTACGCGTGCTTAAGAAATAGTCGTACTATGAGAAAAGGAAGACGCATCTCCTACGAATATCCTCCACTAAGACAGAACGAGTAAAGTGTATAAAAGAATAAGTTGGAGAGAAAAATGTGGCCATGAATTACGAGTTTACCATACGATGATAAAGCGATAAAGTAAGGCTATTAGCAATGACAAATACGACATGATTATGATTGGTTTCGGAATCAATGTTGAGTGCAACACAAGAGTAAAGGAGTATGAGGCAATAAGGGGTATTAGTGGCGCATGAGACTTAGATCCTTGAAAACAAAAATGGCGGGTTTAAGGGAAAATGCATTTACGGTTACTATAGGTCGATTACAGGAAAGAGAGGGATAACTTGAGATGGAAGAAAGGGGGAAGGATGATGCTATAAGTGAACTATGGGTATCGAAGAATGCGATACGTGACATTACATGGATGGTACGGATAGCTAGAGATACTACTATTGTGAGCATTCCCATGAAACAAAAGTTGTTAATTGGAGCGAATCTAGACATTGACCCATAACTACCAGATGAGCTAAGTAAAATACATCCTTGTTTGGATTGCTGTGTTGGTTGTATTATTTGATTACAAAACTGTAGGATGAGTATGTTAAGACTTCACACATGAATTATCGTAGCTATAAATCATGGGAAACGGCATGAGTAAGATGTAGTATAGTAAGGGATATATGAATTCGAGATTTGAAGGTGAGGCAACGGATTTGGAAATGGTGTAGGCAAAACCCTTAAAGGGGGGAAGCGAGTAAAGAGAACACAAGTATAGAGATTGAAATGATAGACCCTAAGATGTGACAGATATAGACTCTAAAACAAAGAGTGAGCAGAAATAAGTCTAATAACTAGAAAATAAACGAACGCGAATTGAGCAGGCATCTGAGACTGTATTGGAAACCATTCGCGAATACCTTGAACCACGTGACATTGAGAGCAAATAACTCGAGGGATATGGTAAAAGATAGTGATTCCATACTAGAATAGAGGCAAAGGCACTAACGGCAGAGTCGTTGTTAATGATATTGTGATTTATAAGCGACAATTAAGAGAAGGACCAAAGGTTATCTATAGTAGAACATAAGATATGATAATCAAGGGAAAAATAAAAGAAGGAAGAGAGCATGACGAGATAAGTTACTACAGATAGACAAAAGAGTTTTGGTATGTATGACACCGAGCCTTGTCTTGGCCGGGTATACGAAAACCACCAAACCTTCAAGGTCGGGTATGCTATGGATATGAATATGGACACGAATATGTATACGAATATGGATACATGTATAAGTATAGATGTGTATGCACACGAATCACTCAAGAACGATTATGTAACTTGCAAGTATTTATACGTCGCCAATGAAACCAAGTGGGGTAGATTTGCAAACCATGTAAGACTTAATATCATTATTGAGCAAGAAAAAGGATTGACGAGACTTAGAACTTCAAATGAAAGATTGGGTATTCTTAGAAGTGTCGTCAACGAAGAGCGTTATGAGATTTGGCAGCTCAGTCCCCGATGCATTAGGCCTTATGGGATTGTGCGTAAAGTAGGCAAAGTGGTTTATGAATTAGATCTACCTCCTAATTTAGAGTCAGTTCACCCAGTTTTCCATGTATCGATGCTCCATAAGTGTATTGGAGATCCTTCTAGAATTGTGCCAATAGATGATGTCCAAGTTACAAAAAATGGTCTTATGAAGAAGTCCCCATTGCCATTTTAGATAGGCAAGTGCGAAAGCTCAGAACCAAAGAGGTAGCTTCAGTTAAAGTTTTATGGAAGAATAATAATAGAGAGAAATGACATGGGAAGCCGAAGAGGACATGAAGTCTAAATGTCCGCATTTATTTTCACCTCCGAGAGATTTATGATGAGACGCCATTAATTTTGGTATGTAATGCTTTTCTTGATGTCTACTTGGTCGTGTGTGGCCATGGTTATTGTCGTGTTGTTATAGCCCTGTGAGGTGATGTATTTTGGGTTGTTGTAACAGGATAGTAATGCCATATTATAGGGGAAACTCTGGCGAAATTTTCGTAGAATTCCCGAGTGCTTAACATTCGAGGACGAATGTTCTTAAGGGGGGAAGAATGTTACACCTCGAAAAATTTTCCGTTGATGCACAGTGAATAGGCGAATGAAGAGCACGAAGTATATGGTGTTTCGATAAGTAAGAAATAGCATTTGATGATTCTAAATAAGATTTCAAAGACTTTTGAAGTAGGAGACGAAAGTTGTTAAGGAAAGTAAGGTATATGTCACGTGTCGGGCAAGATTTACGAGTATCGAATTAATGATGACTTAATGAAGTTTTGGAGAAGAGTTATAACATCTCTTGGATTGTTAATGAAGTGTTAAATAAGTGTTAAGAAGGTTCCATAAGGATTTAAGAACAAACAAATAAAGGAATTGAGTTTGTGGGAACTTTGGTAAAACTTGGCAAAATTTTCGGACAAAATTTTGGTCCAAATTGGTGGGGGCATATCTCCTAGAATATGAGGAGTTTTCGTATATTTCTTTTTTCCAAAAAAAAGTTCATCGAGTCTAGTTTCCAACGCAATAAACCGCTCGTCAATGTGACGTCTGAGTAAAAAGTTATGGCTATCTACGTGATCCTACTTCATTTTAAAACATTTCCATCAACCATTTGACGGCCACCTCTCCACGCCCCGTGAACCTTCCGGTCTCATCAAATAAGGAAACCAAGAGAATCAAATGGTCACGGTGACCCATATTTGAAGTGAAGTTCTACGGACCATTTGACGGTCCATCAATTTAGCCATCAAAGTGGGCGCAAGAAAGGTGAAAATAGGGATCAGATTTTAAGTTATTAAAAAGGAGACCCAAGTTCATTAATTCATTTTATTTTCACTCCACTTCTCTCTAGAACCCTCTAGAACTCTCTCTACTCTTCATCCACAAGAAAACAAAGGAAATCAAAGATCAATAACAAGAATTCAAGTGAATCAAGTGTAAGAAACCCATCAAAGTTCATCTAAGCCAAGAAATCCAAGTGAAGGTGAAACTAGGTTTTTCTCAGATTATAAGTGTTTGCGAATGTTCATTCCTACACCATATAAGGTAAGTTTTATGACATTTCCTTGTTGTTTAAGGTATTTGTAAGTTGAAACTGTCACGACCCAGCCCCGTAGGCCGTGACTCGTGCCCGAGTTGGACACTCATACGTACCCTTACCCCACATAGGCGTAATAGCAAAATAAACATATATAATAATTAAAGATATTATCAGATGGCGCACAGAAGTGTGTATGACGCACGAAGGCCGATCAGGCCGTCACAAAATACACATACAATCCCCAACGTACACGGATTTACAAAAACATATACAGAACCCACTATACATGTCTACAGACCTCTACAGACATCGAAAACGTAAACATATGACGGGACGGGGGCCCCGTCGTACCCCCGAAATCCGAATGTACATACATATCGAAAAAAGGTCGTACCAAAATGTAAGCTCCGAACAAAGGAGCGCCGTAGTAGCCGATAGATGGCCTAAGCGGGCGGATGCCGCGGCGTGCGTACCGTACACGTGGGCATGAAACACGGCCCCCGCGAAGCAAGGGGGGTCGATACGAAAAATGTACCGAATATGTAAAGCGAGACCGTAATAACAAAATCAAAGTCGGAACGAGAATGTGCGGAGATCGAACAAAATGCGTACATAATCAAAATACATGTCGAAATCGTAAATAGTGTATGCAGAAAACATATGCCAAAACCGGCCCCGTTAGGGGACTCGGCGATCGAGTGTGGTCGCCCCCGACGCCGGCGCCACAAGCATAACGCATCATAACATAACGTATGGCCATATCGAACATAATCATAACAAAGCGTACATGGCACAACATACACCACAACCCATGTACGTATAATACCTGCCCCCCCTCACACGGAGCACGGCGAACAATGCGAGAGAAATACGCTTGAGAACATATCCTGGCCCGGCTCGGTGTGGGAAACATTGAGGCATCCACGAGTGGAGTAGTGAGAAACCAAATGCAATAGAAATACCATACATTTCCAGAGACTCAATGAGGCATAACCAATGACAAATCCAAGTAAGAAGATCGGACGGAATCATATTATGCGAATTTCGGATGTCATGGTACATTACGGAGGAATAACTTTTCCATGATCATTTTCATAGTCCAAAATAGTTTATAAGACTTAAGGAAATACTTAAAACAATTTTCATTTAGTAGTTAAAATAGTAGTTAAAATGTTTCTTTAAAAAAAACCGCTCAAAACTAATCACAAACATAAAGGGGTAAAATCGGAATTTAGCGGGTCCACCTCGGGGCAACCGAGGCGATGGGCTTGAATCATGTATATTGGGCGTATGGAATCATCTGTGTAGGTCCTAGGGACGGTTCATAACTTCCTAGGAAATTTGTGAACACCTACATAAACTTTTCATCAAAACATACTTAAAGGGTTCAATTCTATTGAGCGAAAAAGGACATTTTCAATCGCGGATTCCGAAGAGCGAAACACCTTCCAAGACGCAAATCCGATCCTAGTACACTTAGATCATGCCAAGAAGGAAATAGGAAAGCTTTACATACCTTTTGCGCCTTTGACGCTCTCCAAAACTCAAATCTCTTTTCGTCCAAAATCTACAAATGGTCAAGTTTACCATAAGTTAGCCATAAGGCTTTAGGCATTCATTTTGAACTAATACTTGTCTAACAAAATTTCGGCAAAGACCTCCCCTATAAATGTGACGCCCCGAGAATTTATCTCGGCTCCAATACCAACAACAACCAAGCCAACAACATTAAATATCAACTAGAATCATATATTAGCACAAATCGGCACCTTTACGCATAAGCGACAACTTACAAATAACTTCGCAAATTTTTATTCAATCATGATGTTTTCATATCTCATTTACCTTCCAAATCATCCCAACGCCATCCAAAGACATTATACATGATTTCTCATATTATTCATAAAATATATAAATTTTCCACCGAAACCATAACCCGTCCAAAACTTCCATTCTTCAACCAACATGTTCATAACACATTATCATTTATCAAATTCATTAACAACCAACATAACTAGCATTTAAACAATACATTTCCATATTTCCATACCAACTATGTAAAAACTCATATACTTTCCTACAACACATATATAAAATTCTAATACCAAACTTAATCCGTTAAACTTCCATTCACATTATAACGATCGCGACGACGCAACTAACATATTAAACAAAATACACTCAACATGTTTCTTCTTCCAAACACCACACGGCCATAGGCCACTCTTCAACTTCGCCACATTTTTAATCCACCTTTCACTTCCAATACCAATTCCACAATGTCTACAATCATAATACAACATAAAATTTAATATAATCCTACTACATATATTCGGCCATACATGCATGCACACCCATCATGCCAACGTCTATATTCCTATGCTTTTAACTTGTCTCTACATACCACAACACAAACCAAAGCTTCATAACATAGAAAAGAGATTGAAACCTTACCTTTTTCTTCAAACTTCTTCACTACACAACTTGTCAACTTGAAAGAATAAGAGCTCCTTCTTCCAAACCAACCACACCAAGTTGTAAAGGAGGCTTGGTTTAGTATGATTGTCACAAGAAAACAACTTGGAAATCAAGAGGAAATGACTTGGAATTTTTTTCCCTCTTCTTTCTCCTATTCGGCCGAAGGCTCCTCTTGTGGAGTTCTTCAAATTTTTTTTTTGTTTTGTTCCTTGCTTCTTGAATTTTCTTGAAGACACTCCTTCTTATAATTAATTAACCAAGCACATGGCTATCACATGACTCAACCATGGGTTGGGCCAAGCCATGTATGGCCGGCCACCCTTGCCTCTTTTGGGCTTTGTTTTCTTTTTTTTTTTTGGCCCAATGACTTATAGTCCATGTTTTGTAACTCCCGAAATAAATTTTCAAAATTCCAAAATTGCCCTTAAGCTTCCTTAATATTCCCGCAACAATATTTCCTTCAACATCACATGTACATTAAGTAAGATCCAATTAAAGCCTTGTTTCTTACCATTCCGAATTATTTCCAATTTTTCTGAATACGCGCAAAATGCGAGGTGTAACATCCTCCCCCCCTTTAGAACATTCGTCCTCGAATGTTAAACTATCCATATAGGGGTGTATAAATAATTCAGGGAGGAGTTCCTTCTTCGTACTTAGTTTCTTTCAATCCCCAAAGATTGTTATGCCATCTTCTCCTTTACCGGCTTATTGGCCTTAGTCTACTTGGCCTTTTTCGGGTTTCCAGTCACTTCAGATATTTTAATTTCCTTCGGGTTACCCCACACCGCCCGTTTGACTCTCATATCTACATTTGCGAAAATTTTTGTTCACTTCCCAGGGGGTCACCCATCCCAGATTTGTTCTGGCCTTAGCACGCTTAACCTCGAGACTTTAGCAAATTTAGGTGCATCCGTGCTGATATGATCGCATCCACTACCTCGTACGAGCTTGTCATGTGGTTTAAGGCAGGTTGGGATTTTTAACGAAATTTCAGAAGATTTTCGTAGTGGGTCCTACTCGATTCAGGGAGGGTTTTTCATTTTTCTGGTTATACCTTTTCCGTATTGGCTTTCTAGATCGACACTATTCACCTTTTCATTACATATACAACTATTTTAGCGGTTCTATCAGTACGGGTACTGTCCCAATCCTATCAGTGACTCAGAGAAGAAAATATATCACAAAATAGAATCTAAACCGGTCGATACAAATATATTTCGAGAAAGGAATGATAATGTACCTGCATCCGTATCTGGTGGCGTCTCCGGGTCCTGTCGTCTAGTCAGAGCATAAATGCGGTTCAAAGGACCGCCGGAACTAGAAGCTCCGCCACGGCCTCGACCGCGGCCAGTAGATGTCGACGTACCTTGCCCCGTGGGGCGCATGGCCACGGAAGCTGACGATGACCCACGGTGATCCCGTAGCGGGCCGCACCACCCAAATTACCCTTATATGGACAATCTCTCCCGCATGGCCTTGGCGGCCACAAGAAAAGCACGCTCCGAGCCCGGTAGCATTCCCCGGATGGTATCGCCACAATAAGAACACCGAGGCCTAGGTGGCCTCGTCGGCCGAACCTCCATCCACCCGTGAACCGGTAGGCCTAGAGCTCGGCCTATCTCCGAATACCCCCGCATTACCCGACTTCCGGCCGAAAACGCGGGGGTGTGCTTCGGGCCGGGCCGGGAAGAACGCCCGGTGCCCCGCCGAGACGGCCCACTCGAGACTCTCCAAAGTGTATCCACCGATCCGGCCCTTTTCGGGCCGGCTCTCATCATAATCTCTCTCGCCGACGCCCTTATGTCGTTCTTCCATGCCCTGGGCGTACGCCTGTACGCGGGCAATGTCCATACCCGGCTGGGCAGCCACGGCTAAGCAATTATCAATCATATACTTATCCAAACCCCTAATAAAATGGTGCATCCTGTCGTCCATACTGGCTACCAAAGTAGGTGCATACCGAGCCAGAGAGTCGAACTCCAAACTATACTCCCTGACACTGCGGCCTCGCTGCCTGAGTGATAAAAATCTGTCCAATCTGGCCCTCCGTAGCTCTGGTGGCAGAAAATGACGCAGAAAAGCCTCCGTAAACTCATCCCAGACGGCAGGAGGGGCTCCTCTACCCCTAGCTAACTCCCAGGACTCGAACCAGTTGGCCGCGACATCATGCAATCTGTATGAGGCCAACTCCACTGACTCCGTCGGCGAGGCCTTAATCAGCCGTAGGGTGCGCTGCATCTCCCTAATGAACTCATGGGGGTCTTCTTCAGGCTTTGTCCCGAAGTACTCCGGAGGGTTACAGGTCAAAAACTCACGGGCCCTCGAACCGCCGCCCGCGTGCCTCATCACCCCCAACTCGCGCCGCCGCTCCCGAGCCGCCACCCACCTAGTCAATAACGCACCGCCTCTCTCATAGCTCGTCCTCCGCCCCCGGCCGGGGCTAGAGGCTGAGGTGCCGGGGCGTCCGAAACTGGCGGGAAAGCCGCCCTCTGATCTGCACCCGGTGCTACTCTGATCCCCTCTGGTGCAGGTGGCGTCGCCGAGCTGGCTGTCGGAGGCACAGGCTCCAGCTCAGGCTGAGCATGGGCCCTGGTGACTCTGCGGGCCCGACTAGTCTCACCGGGCGCTGTGGATTTGCCCTTCTGGGCTGCCGTCGCTTTTCTCGGAGGCATATCTGAAAGTACAACAATTCGGATCGTTAGGAGAGAATCATCCTATTAATACAGTTCTACCGCACGATCTAAGACAGAAAGAAGGGTAATTTCCTAAATGCCCTGTAGCCTCCTGTTTATAGATGTGGTGCACGACACACCGATAAACAGGACTCTACTAGACACGGTCTGTAGACATTCCGAGGACCTAACCGCTCTGATACCACTTTTGTCACGACCCAGCCCCGTAGGCCGTGACTCGTGCCCGAGTTGGACACTCATACGTACCCTTACCCCACATAGGCGTAATAGCAAAATAAACATATATAATAATTAAAGATATTATCAGATGGCGCACAGAAGTGTGTATGACGCACGAAGGCCGATCAGGCCGTCACAAAATACACATACAATCCCCAACGTACACGGATTTACAAAAACATATACGGAACCCACTATACATGTCTACAGACCTCTACAGACTGAAAACGTAAACATATGACGGGACAGGGCCCCGTCGTACCCCTGAAATCCGAATGTACATACATATCGAAAAAAGGCTGTACCAAAATGTAAGCTCCGAACAAAGGAGCGCTGTAGTAGCTGATAGATGGCCTAAGCGGGCGGATGCAAAGCGTGCGTACCGTACCGTGGGCATGAAACACGGCCCCCGCGAAGCAAGGGGGGTCGGTACGAAAAATGTACCGAATATGTAAAGCGAGAGACGTAATAACAAAATCAAAGTCGGAACGAGAATGTGCGGAGAGTGAACAAAATGCGTACATAATCAAAATACATGTCGAAATCGTAAATAGTGTATGCGTAAAACATATGCCAAAACCGGCCCCGTTAGGGACTCGGCGATCGAGTGTGGTCGCCCCGACGCCGGCGCCACAAGCATAACAGATCATAACATAACGATGGCCATATCGTAACATAATCATAACAAAGCGTACATGGCACAACATACACCGTAACCCATGTACGTATATACCTGCCCCCTCACACCGGAGCACGGCGAACAATGCAGAGAAGTACGCTTGAGAACATATCCTGGCCCGGGCTCAGTGTGGGAAACATTGAGGCATCCACGAGTGGAGTAGTGAGAAACCAAATGCAATAGAAATACCATACAGATTTCCAGAGACTCAATGAGGCATAACCAATGACAAATCCAAGTAAGAAGATCGGACGGAATCATATTATGCGAATTTCGGATGTCATGGTACATTACGGAGGAATAACTTTTCCATGATCATTTTCATAGTCCAAAATAGTTTATAAGACTTAAGGAAATACTTAAAACAATTTTCATTTAGTAGTTAAAATAGTAGTTAAAATGTTTCTTTAAAAAAAACCGCTCAAAACTAATCACAAACATAAAGGGGTAAAATCGGAATTTAGCGGGTCCACCTCGGGACAACCGAGGCGATGGGCTTGAATCATGTATATTGGGCGTATGGAATCATCTGTGTAGGTCCTAGGGACGGTTCATAACTTCCTAGGAAATTTGTGAACACCTACATAAACTTTTCATCAAAACATACTTAAAGGGTTCAATTCTATTGAGCGAAAAAGGGACATTTTCAATCGCGGATTCCGAAGAGCAGAACACCTTCCAAGACGCAAATCCGATCCTAGTACACTTAGATCATGCCAAGAAGGAAATAGGAAAGCTTTACATACCTTTTGCGCCTTTGACGCTCTCCAAAACTCAAATCTCTTTTCGTCCAAAATCTACAAATGGTCAAGTTTACCATAAGTTAGCCATAAGGCTTTAGGCATTCATTTTGAACTAATACTTGTCTAACAAAATTTCGACAAAGACCTCCCCTATAAATGTGACGCCCCGAGAATTTATCTCGGCTCCAATACCAACAACAACCAAGCCAACAACATTAAATATCAACTAGAATCATATATTAGCACAAATCGGCACCTTTACGCATAAGCGACAACTTACAAATAACTTCGCAAATTTTTATTCAATCATGATGTTTTCATACTCATTTACCTTCCAAATCATCCCAACGCCATCCAAAGACATTATACATGATTTCTCATATTATTCATAAAATATATAAATTTTCCACCGAAACCATAACCCGTCCAAAACTTCCATTCTTCAACCAACATGTTCATAACACATTATCATTTATCAAATTCATTAACAACCAACATAACTAGCATTTAAACAATACATTTCCATATTTCCATACCAACTATGTAAAAACTCATATACTTTCCTACAACACATATATAAAATTCTAATACCAAACTTAATCCGTTAAACTTCCATTCACATTATAACGATCGCGACGACGCAACTAACATATTAAACAAAATACACTCAACATGTTTCTTCTTCCAAACACCACACGGCCATAGGCCACTCTTCAACTTCGCCACATTTTTAATCCACCTTTCACTTCCAATACCAATTCCACAATGTCTACAATCATAATACAACATAAAATTTAATATAATCCTACTACATATATTCGGCCATACATGCATGCACACCCATCATGCCAACGTCTATATTCCTATGCTTTTAACTTGTCTCTACATACCACAACACAAACCAAAGCTTCATAACATAGAAAAGAGATTGAAACCTTACCTTTTTCTTCAAACTTCTTCACTACACAACTTGTCAACTTGAAAGAATAAGAGCTCCTTCTTCCAAACCAACCACACCAAGTTGTAAAGGAGGCTTGGTTTAGTATGATTGTCACAAGAAAACAACTTGGAAATCAAGAGGAAATGACTTGGAATTTTTTTCCCTCTTCTTTCTCCTATTCGGCCGAAGGCTCCTCTTGTGGAGTTCTTCAATTATTTTTTTTTTTGTTTTGTTCCTTGCTTCTTGAATTTTCTTGAAGACACTCCTTCTTATAATTAATTAACCAAGCACATGGCTATCACATGACTCAACCATGGGTTGGGCCAAGCCATGTATGGCCGGCCACCCTTGCCTCTTTTGGGCTTTGTTTTCTCTTTTTTTTTTTTGGCCCAATGACTTATAGTCCATGTTTTGTAACTCCCGAAATAAATTTTCAAAATTCCAAAATTGCCCTTAAGCTTCCTTAATATTCCCGCAACAATATTTCCTTCAACATCACATGTACATTAAGTAAGATCCAATTAAAGCCTTGTTTCTTACCATTCCGAATTATTTCCAATCATGAATGTGGAATAGTGTCACTTTTGAGTAAATGTTTGGATTGACTTATGATTCTTGATACATTATGATTATAATCATGTTATAAGTGATATTGAGAATATGGAATAGATATTGTATATGAATGAACGAAATTGTGTGATATGACCATGATTATGGATGAATTGAAGTGAATTGAGAAGTAAGGATAATGTAGTTTAATAAAGGCTATGGTGATGATGTTGTGAAAGTTATTATTGATGTTTGGCAGTTGATATATGATATGAAGGAAGTTGCATAAACAAAGGAAATGCTGCCCAATTTTCTTTAGCTTTAGTAAGCACGTTCTTATAATTGTTTAGCTAATGTCGATACGAATTCTTTTGAAGGTAGAAACGTGAGCGTTGAAGAAGAGAAATCAAGTGATAGAATTGTTAAACGAAAGAGGTATGTAAGGCTAGTCCTTTCTTTCTAAGGCATGACTCTATGGTATGAATCTTCCTATCTTTCTATGACTTCTCTACCTATATGTATGTATCGAAGATGATGAGTCTATGTTATAAAGAGCTCTCATGAGATAAAGTTAAGAGGCATGTTATGAATATGATGATGAGCCCAAGTCTAGAGACCCTAAAGCTCATGATATGATGTTTCCACAAAGCTAATGACCTTCATACGATTTCTTGATATTATTCATTGTAGCTAAACCCACCTTACGATGTTAGTCCCTTCTTTTTTAGGCATGAATTTTATGGCACGATTTTCCCTCCTACTCCATGAATCTCCTACATTCCGAATAAACAAGAGTCTATGTTCATGAATAGTCATATGAGATAAAGATAAGAGATATATTATGAGCACGATAGTGATGACGATGAGTCTACGACTAAAACGAGCTACATATGTATGAGATGAAGAAAAGAGGTAAGACACGAGTATGATAATTGATGATGATGAGTTAAGTCTAAAGAGTCCTAAAGTGAGATATGATGCCTATGAAGTCAATGATTCTAAGTATGGTTCCATTGATGCTTTTCTTGTGTTCACTCACCTTAAAACGTTAATCCCTCCAAGGTGAGATATGATGATTATGACTACTCCATAATGTAATCGGGGGTCCACGACCTCATGTCACCCCGACATATCCATAGTTGCCTCCAAGTTCTAATGCATGTGTTATGATGAATGCAAGATGATGATAAGGTTATGATAAGTTTATGTTAAGGTCATGATATGCCTATGCGACGTATGATAATGCTAAGGATGATGTTGATTTCATTTATGTATTTTTATGTATATGTATGTATGTATGCATCGAGTCCCGAAAGGGCTGAGTACGGATAGCATCGAGTCCCGAAATGGCCGAGTACGGATATCATCGAGCCCGGGAGGGCCGAGTACGGATATCATCGAGTCCCGGGAGGGAAGAGTACGGATTATACCGAGCCTATATGGCCGGGTACGTGGCTGTACTGCATTGTAAATTATTGCGTATGTAAGCATGTGGATGTAACAAGTGTATCTTTAGAGGAATAAAAGGCTAAGTACGTATGGCGAATGTTTAAAAAGGTATTATGAGAAATTAACAGTTCTTTCATCTTATGCTATCCCTTATGCTCCTATCATGTATTACTATTGTTGATGCCTTACATACTCAGTACAATGTTCGTGCGACGTCCGTTTCTTTGGACAACGTGTTCATGCCCACAGTAACGGGGATGCGGCCGGTTCATAGGAGCTACCAACGGCAGACCTTGAGAGCACTCCATTGTTATTAGAGGTGCCATTGCTTATTGTTTTGTGTATATGTATTTTGGGCACGGCGGGGTCCTGTCCCGTCTATATGTCTAGTACTCTAGTAGAGGCTCGTAGATACGTATGTGTGGGTAATATGGTCTCACAGACTCTTATCGTATGTATATATTATTTTGATAGTCGAAGGGCTTATGTATATAAAGTAAATATGTTTCAAATGCAAATAGTTTTTCTATGATTATGAGTAAAAGGAATACGAATGAACGCAGAATGAGTAATAGAATGAGTGGTGCTCGGTGGCCAGCCTCGGGTATCCGTCATGGCCCTAGTCGGGTCGTGACAGACCCGCGGAGCCTATGCACTACAATACATTTCGGAATAACATCGGAATCGGCCATGCAACAACTATGCCCGAATATAACCATCAGACATCGGCCTCCTCACAATCACTCAAAAGAGTTGTCAAATATCAGTTTCATAAATCAACGATTCTGGGATTGAACCTTGGACATTGACCTCCTCACAATCACTCAAGTAAAGAGTTTATCAAGTATCAGTTTCATATAACAACGATTCCGGAATGGATCTTCGGACATCGACCTTTTTCACGATCACTCAAGTAAAAGAGTTCATCAAATATCAGCTTAGCTCAATCAACGATACCGGATCATCACCGGATATTGGTCATGCATGGTAACATGAAAGAATGCGTGCAATGCATATGTTAATCATCAACAAGCAAGCTCAATATCACAATTACCTCAACGGGTACGCCAACAATGTATCACAGCACAATACCAATAGTGGGTATGCCAACATATATCAATAACTCAAATACCAACCGTGGGTACGCCGATATATATCAATAACTCAAGTACCAACAGTGGTTACGCCAATAATGTATCAAGTACAAATACCAATAACGGGTATGTTAATCCTATCCGAATCAGGACAACAAGCGACATTTGCTATCTACTAACTACACATGGCATGAAGCCAACACAATTAAACAATCAAACACATATAACAAGCGGCTAGTCCAAACACACATCGTGGCCCGACCCCAAGGTAATATCCATCCCAACTTCACACCCGAAGGTTCACATGCTATCTCCAACGTCATAATCTAAATATGTGATTCACTATACTAAGTCTCACCAAAGGTAAACCATAACACCTTTCAGGGATCGTCGAATCGTAATACCAACAAGTCACTCTATTGCCTTGCCCTTTCTCTGAAGCTCAGAACTAAAGTAGTCTAAGCATAATCAAATTCTAAGTTAGAAATCATGAATAATAATACTAATATTGCTATGATATCAATTAGGTCCATTTTAACCCTAGAAATTGGGGGAAACGGGCCCACAAGGGCGAAATGGGAAATTCATGGATAACATACCAAATTGAATCCTAGGTAATCATAACCCCATCATTAATTGTTGATTTAGCTCAAGAATTATCCCTAAATCTGATTCTAGTAAAAAACCCCAAATTGAGTATGAACCCTAATTCTCCAAATCCGAAATTCAACCTTAAAAGTGAAAGATATATGATTACTAAGCTTAGATTCATCACATTTTAACATTAACATCATCAATTTATCAAGTATACTCTTAGAGAAAAATCTCCCAAAACCCTCCTTCAAATTCCATTTCTAAGGGATTGAAAAGGGGAAGGGAAGGTCTAAGATGATTATGATTAAAGGGAAGTAAAGGATTAGACAAGGTTTTACCTCTAAGATTTCCTTCAATTTGTCTCCAAGAACAGCTTTCCCAAGCCCCAATATCGAGATGTGAAATAATGAGGGTCTAAGATTCATTTAAGACTCATTAAATGAACAGTCACTGCCCGTCACCGCTGTAGCGGTAACTGGACTGCCCCAGCGGCCACCTGACCGCTTCAGCGGTCAAGCCAAAATGGCTGGCACCGCTTCAGGGGCAGGGCTACCGCCCCAGCGGTGCCTTTGCGCAGCTTTGGTGCCTCGCCAAAGGACACCGCACACCGGAGAATTTGGCCTAAGTTTTTCGTTTCGATCCGATTTTTTGACTAACTCCCGAGGCCATCTGCTCACATACCAGATACCTAGTCCCACATAAAAACGCACTACGAACGCGTCTATGGCCTCAGAATTCCCAACGGAGGTCTGGTTGACCAATTCAACCACCAATGCCTTAATTCCCATTTCCCATCCAATGTCCCGAAGTGCATCCGAATGTATTGGGAATCGAACCAAATGCACACACAAGTTATAAACAACTACCTGGACCTCTCAAAATTGACGAAATTCTGAAAAGGTTTGTTTGCCCAAAAGTCAACTTCGGGTCAACCACTTTCACTTTTAAGCCTATATTTTCACCCAAGTTACTCGAATCCAGTCTAGAGACCTCAGTAAGCGTGTCAATGGTTCCCTTGGGTCAAAAGGAGCTAGTCAGTGCTCGGGAGCGGGCGAAAGTGCCAAAAGAACTATAACGACAAAACGGGTCGTTACACTACTACACCACACCTTATCAGGAGAGGTTTCATATATGTGTCTTCTAATATACTGTATTTTGAATCTACCACAGCACGCTATTCTAATTTCCCCCCCAAAAAAAATTAACTATGTATTAATTTTGGTATTTCAAAATAAGCTTAGTCTACAGATAACTATGGTATTTATCTTTTAAATAAATATTTGGGCATTGGTAATAGTTGAAACTACTTAATGAGATGCTTTGGGACCTGAGAAAACCGTCTACTCATTAATATATGTAATAATTAGGCGTGCAGCTAGATTTATTGTAACCAGACAAACAGTTTAGTAGAATAGTCCAAATCACAAACACAAAACCCCAAATTAATACATAAATTGTCTCTTATTAATTAAAAACATAATTATCAAAATATTAATCCCATGGAATTTTGTTTATACATGACCAAAAACATCAATATTGTTGAAATATTACAAAAAAAAAATCATTATTGGTGAAATATTACAAAAACATCAATATTAATATCAACATTTCAAGTTTGTAAAGAGTAATCCTTAGATAATGTAATGTTTGAAGTGTAGTTTATGTTGTATTTAATGTGTAATTACACGTTCCTTTTAATAATTCATACATCAAGTCACCAATTTCATGTCGTCAACATAATTTTAAGTCACCATTTTAAGTTTTTACAAATTTAAGTGTTATTGTATACGTGTAACTTATTAAATTATAATAAAATGCTACACTAATATCCTATGTTATCGTTAGGAAAATTTACAGGAAACTTTTGATTTTTATCATTTGAAGTATAAACAA
>NW_026727973.1:0-31800 GCF_029784015.1 Lycium ferocissimum | reverse complement strand
TCAACAAAAAATTTTGGAATGGTTTGAATTGAAGTTGGTTTTCTCCTCTTTGCCGAGAGGTTCTATTGTTGTTCTTCAACTTTCTTGATTTTTCTAAGTGTTGTAATGTGGAAAGATGACTACTTGATCATCTTTTGTGCTTATATGAGTAGTGTACAAGTGTCCTTGCCCACACATATGTTGGACCAATTAAAATTGTCCACAAATTGTGTGGGCCAACCACCACACCACACGGCCATAGCAAGAAAAAAATGCATGATTTGCAACTTTCAATAATTCCAATTTTGGTCCCAAATTTTCTAAGTGTTCCATGGCATCAAATTCATGCACAACTTATATCTTAAAATGACATCGAAGGTCAAAAGTCTCGACTTTGCATCCCGGAATGGTTTTGTCTCTAACTTATCATAGTTAATCCGGATTGTTCCAATGTACAAAAATGCAGTATATAACATAAAGACTATCAGGCCATCCAAGAGAATGATAAGGCCAAGAAGTTACTTATTTGTGGCATCAGACCTCATTAATACATCAGAATCTCCTCCTGCAAAACGGCCAAAGAAGTAAAGGCCACATTACAAACCACACGTGAAGGAACAAGTCAGGTAAAGAAATAAAAAATCTCCATATTAAATAGGCAGTATGAGTTATTCAAGATAGAAAAAGTAGAATCCATTCAAGAGATGTTCAATAGGTTCACAAATATAACCAATGAAATAGAATCCCTTAGTGTGGACATCTATTGAGAAAAAAGGCTAGAAAAATTGCTTGATATCCTACATGACTCATGGGTGAGAAAAGTCAATGCCATCATGGAGGCCAAAGACCTGAAAGCAATGACATTGGAAGAACTCATGGGAAACATAAAAACCTATGAGATACGAAGCTTTAGGCTTATAAGCATACTCCCTCAACCAAAGAGGTGAACCTGGTCTTTGCAGCTGTTACACCTCGTAGTTTCGTCCGTTGAGATTCGTTAGGCGTTAGTTGTCTTAATCGTGGAAACAGGAGTTACCTTAGGATATATGAGATTACATGTTCCCATATTATGGTTATGGGGGTTTAAGCCCATGAAATGAGCTATGGAAGGATTTAAGAACAAACAAATAAAGGAATGGAGTTTGTGGGAACTTTGGTAAAACTTGGCAAAATTTTCGGACAGAATTTTGGTCCAGATTGGGGGAGGCATATCTCCTAGAATATGAGGAGTTTTGGTGTGTTTCTTTTGTCCAAATTGAATTTCATCAAGTCTAGTTTCCAACGCAACAAACTATTCATCAATGTGACGTCTGAGTAAAACGTTATGCATGTTTTACGACAGACTGTCTGAGCAGAAAATTTCTGCGGACCATTTGACGGCCTTAGTGAATTTTGACGCCCTTACGTAAAATTCCGCGGGGTTCCGTCCAAATTGACCCAGCCCAATGTCAAATGGTCACAGTGAACCATATTTGACTGGGCAGTTCTACAGACCATTTTGACGGTCCGTAGGAATTTTTACGGCCCGTCAAAATGGGCACAAAATTGCCCGACGGGATTTTTAAGTTCCGCTTTATATATTTCGTTCCACTTCATTTGGACATTTCATTTCACCAAATCAGATCCAAAGGCTCTCTAAAAACCCTCTCTTCAACTCCATAAACTAATCCAAGCCAAAATCCAAGGGAGATTAAATATCAAGAGGCAAGAATCAAGATACCCATGTGCTAGAGGTCTTGCTAGGGTTAATAAACTCCAAGAATTCTTTGGTATCAAGCTAGGGTTTTCATATAAGTTGATAGCTTGCTCCAAAGCTCATTCTTATAACATAAAAGGTTAGTTTTCAAGCTTATTACATATTATCAAGAATGTTTAGTTGTTGAACAACTTGGGTGGAAGGAGAAAGTAGAAAATGAGTTCCAAATGTAGTTTTTATGATGTTTTTGAGTAATAAGCTAACTTGAGTTATGATTCTTAGTATGATATGGATATAATCTTGCTATGGAAGGTAATAATGGTGATGAGGAAGCATAATTATGAAAATGTGCTAAAATGGGTATGAAGTTGCTAGCATAAGTTAAACATAAGCATGAATTTTGAAGGCTAAGTCGAATGTAAATACTTGATTATGATATTGTGGTTATTATTGTGGTTATTGGGAGTTGTTTTTTGATATAGTGGAAGTTGACGAAATAGGTAAAATGCTGCCCAATTTTCATTAGAACATAAATTATCCTAGTTTGAATTGAAGAGTATCATTAAGGCTTAACCATGTTATGAATCCTTCTAAATGTAGATTATTCAAGCTTCAACAGTGAACTCTAAATAGTTAAGAAGACAAAGAGGTATGTAAGGCTAACCCTTCTTTCATTAAGGCATGGTTCCCTTGCTATATGTATCCTTTCATGAGTTCCATAATGCCTTCCAAATGACTCTATCTCTAAGGTTTCCAAAGCTTATGATTCTGGATACGTTCACGATTCTATTGCCTCTTTTATATGATAGTTGATCCTCTGAGGATAGATACAACAAAAATGATGATGTCAATGATTATGATGATACTCATCAACTCCTACGTATACGGAATTAAATATGTATGACTATTAAGTAACACCGAACTTATATGGCCGGGTATGATACCTATTGCGCGCACACCACTGCAGTTGGGTATGGATAACACTGAGTCTTGGTAGGGCCAGGTATGTACGACACCGAGCCTTGTCATGGCCGGGTATGTGAAACCACCGAACCTTCATGGTCGGGTATGCTATGGATGCGAATATGTATATGAGTACGGATATGAATATGGATATGAATATGGATACGGATATGGATATTTGTATATGTATATATGTATGTACATGAGCACGCATTAAAAATGGAAGGTCCCTATGAAAGACAAGTAAGTAATTATGATGATGGTTACTATCTCCTGATTCTCCCATCTTATGCTATTTCTTATCATCCTCTTATGCTCCTATTATAATGTTGGTTATGTTTACATACTCGCACATTATTCGTACGACATCCTTTTGTTTGTGGACGGTGCGTCATGCCCGCAGGTGGACAGGTAGACAGGCTTAATCCATAGATATCTTATTCAGGGACTACATAGAGGAGCTCCATTTCATCCGGAGCTATAGCTTTTGGTATTATTATTTTGTGCACATACCTACGGGCGTGGCGGGGTCCTGTCCCGCCTATATGATGTGACATACTCTACTCTTCTTAGAGGCTCGTAGACAGTTGTCTATGATTAGATGTCCTTAGCCTTGTCGGCTCATATTTTGTATATCATTTTGATAGCCTTGTCGGCTTTTGTATATGGATATGGGCATTGTTATTGATGATGATATAGATGTGTTGTTGCCCAACGAGATTAGCACTATTGATGCATATAAATTATGAGTAAGCCATGTGACTCATCTAGATGTGAATACGAGAGTACGATAAGAGTTACTCGGGTGGGTTAGCACCGAGTGCCCGTCATGACCCTCTGGTTGGGTCGTGATACTAGCTACCTATAGCCAGGACCTCGATGAAGAAAATATGTCATTGCTCACAAGAAAGTTTCAAAAATTCATTAGAAGAGGAGGATTCTTAAATAGAGGAAATAAGCCATCAAGAAAGATGCTGAACATCGAAACAAAATGAACATTGGACAAGCCGATCAAATTGTACGAAAGACTTTAGCTACCATGGGAGACTCATCAAGTGATGATGAGGAAAATAAATCGGAAGATCATAATCAACATAACGAGAACTTATCCGTACATAAAGGCACAACATCGCACACACATATATACATATATCATATATACAGCCCGAAAATATACAAAACGCGAACACCATTAAACAATGCTACCCACAACCCACGTTTATGTCTACAGACCTCTAAGAGTAATAACGGAATCATATGACAGGACAGGGCCCCGCCGTACCCCCGAATAAAAATATACATATATAACGGGGAAGTCGTACCAAAATACGGGCTCTCGAACAAGGGAGCGCTCCAACGCATAATGGAAGTCCTAAACGCGGCGCACCGAAATGATCGTCCGTACCGCGGGCATGAAACGCAGCCCCCGAAGAAAGGGGGTCAGTACGGAATATGTACTGAGTATGTAAAGCATGAAATACAGTATCAGGAATATAACTGAAATAAAAGTACAGAAGTGAGGACGACAATCAGAATATCCGGTCTGCTTACCCTTAAACACAAACCAGGCCTAACAATATCATATCCAACCTGTCAGGGGCTTAGTGATACAATCAGACAATTATTCAGCACACCTGTATACATATAGCGTGTCCCGGCCCTCTAGTGAGGGACTCGGTAGATAAGATCATATCATCATATACATATCCATATAGCGTGTCCCGGCCCTCTACTGAGGGACTCGGTGAATAGCGTGTCCCGGCCTCTCGGGACTTGATGGATAGTGTGTCTCACGCCCTACAATGAGGGGCTCGGTGGATAGCGTGTCCCGGCCTTCTAATGAGGGACTCGGTAAATAAAGTCATGTCATCATCATATCATCATATACATAGCGTGTCCCGGCCCTCTATCGAGGGACTCGGTGAATAATAATATAGCAAAGGCCGCGCACGGAAACATGTCCTGGCCCGGGACTCAGTGAATAGAGGTCATAATCATACGCACGAGCAGAGTAGTAAAAAGTCACACACACATAATCATCATTACCAATTCAACAGAATAATCAAAACGAACCTTCATTTTAAAAGCTAACCAATAGTCAAATCCAGTTTCTCCCGAATGTTTCTCGGGAACATATCAAAATAGAACTTTAGCCATCATAGTTACGTATCAAAATCATATATACATGCAATTCCTCATTACGTATTTAACGATAAGTAAGTGATCATACTCGGGGGTCGGTGGTAGTCATTTTAAGTTCTTTCCAAAAGTCGTCGAAGTACACAAAGGAAAGTCTCGCGGGCCCACGGATAGGTGTCAACCCAAATCCGAGCCCGCCTATGAAGGTCGGGGATGTTACACATTATGGAACCTCCTACGAGCGTTTCGGAGCGATCCGAGCCCGTTTGTGAAAGCTACGGACGTTCGTAGTTTCAGATTCGTTTAAGAACATAATTCTTTTGAAGACAAAACTTTTATGCAACTTTTTAAAATATAATCATACGAAAGACATAAGAACTATAATCCGTCTACATTAAGAATACGAATATCAAGAGAGAGCTAAGAATCATGGACATGCTCGGATCACCAGAGTAGAGTTACCTCGAGAATCGTGTCATAGCTTATTTACTCTAAGACATGCCAAGAGAAAGAAAAAGTAGCTTTACATACCTCGTCTATTCTCCAAGATAATCCAAACTTACGTCGCGAACTCCCCAAGATCTACAATATGCCATTAAATGCCAAATATTAACCAAAGGCACTTAGGAGTTCAATTTCAACTAACACTTATTCTACAGAAATTTGGGCAGCATTTCCCCTGTAAATGCGACACCCCGAGAATTCAACTCGGCCAATTTCATCAACCACAATACCAACAAACATTCTAACAACATCAATCATTAATTCAAGACACATTTTAACATCAACCATCTTCTTTCACATAATGCGACGACATTCATTTTATTCAATTCAACAACATAAAATCAAACTAATATTCAATACTCACACGTTTAATTACTAATCCGAAATCATTCAAACCATATTCAAGGACACTTTAAACAATTCACACAATATTTCCAACAATCCCAACATTATTCCAATTCACCCGAAATCCTCCCCAAACCCGAGAACAATACTAACATATTTCCTTCTTCCAAAACTCATAAACTACATCAACAATCTATATGTTAACAATGTCATTACCATGAATACAAAAATTACATAAAGATCACATTAAGGTGCCAAACGTCCCACATCCATTGCAACTTCAACCTAGATCATTAAATTCTCATTTTTATCATAGAACCAACCACAACATCCACTAAAACACTAAGTAACATTAATTCATTCCTTGCCATGTACAACACCCCCTATTCGGCCAACACACCCCATGCAAATTTCATGATCTTCATTCATTTTCTACACACCACAACAACACATAAACATGCTAAATACAATTTATCCATCACTCCTACTACACAACACACCATACGGCTCCAACACTCACATACACGGTTTCACTCCCACATGCATTCTTTCATGAATTTCATCCATTTTGGCATACTACAACACACATAAACCATTCATAACACATAAAAACAAGATTAAAACTCACCTTTCTTCACAACTTCACAACTTGGCTAAGGTGGTGAATAATGAAAACGAGTAACTTATTGCTTCCAACAACACTCCCACGTTAATAAGGACCCTTCAATTAGTAGTTTTGCAAGAAGAAACAAATTTTGTGATGGCTATTTCTTAATCTCAATTTTTCTTGTCCATGGCCGTATGGCCTTCTCTCACTTTCTCAAAGTTTCTTGATTTTTCTCTAGGTGAAGGAGATGAATAAGATGACTAATTCTTCATCTTTGTTACATATAATAAGTGTCCATGTGGCCTTGGCCCACACCCTAAGTGGCCGGCCACATGCCCTTATAATTCATGAAATGTTAATTAATTTTTTTTGTTGTTGTTGTTTTTCATGAAATAAATACTTTCCAAAATAACATTTGACCCCAAATGTTTCCTTAATATTTCCATGCCACAATATCATGTACACTTATATCTTAAAACACGATTGTGGTTAAAATCTCGACTTCATATCCCGGAATAGTCTTGTCCTTAACTTATCGAAATTGACTCGGATTATCCCGACGTACGAAATACGGGATATAACATCCTTCCCCCCTTTAGAACATTCGTCCTCGAATGTTCAACTAGTCTTATAAAGTCGTATAAGGATTTTGGGGTTTTTCTTTATTGCCATGGTATGCAACCTCATCTATCAATGGTATTTCTACTTTACCTTCACTTCGACTTCCCAAGTCGTCTTCTCTTCGTCATTATTCCGTCACAATACTTTAAGAAGGCTACGTCTTTAGTACACACCCTTCTTGCCTTGCGAGCATGTAATAAGGTCCCCTATTTCTCGGGTCAAACTTTCCTTTTCCGTCGAATCTCATTGCATCTTTTATGAATAATATTTTCAGACATTCCCACTCGTCAATTTGGAATTCTAAGTGTCGACACCGATTATCGTCATATAATTTCTGTCGTTTCTGAGCTGCTAATAGCCGTTCCCTGCTTCGACTGTCATCAGCTGATATAATTCTGAAGGGTTTTGATACATAAATTTACCCTCTGTCACTCAGCTTGTAACATTTTAGGCACATTGTCTTATGTCATTTCTTTATCTTTAATACAAACCCTCCTATTGTCCCTTCGCTCAGATCTTGCTCCCAACTTCCCGGCCACACATTACATAGCAATTTTCACAAGAATATGCAAAGGTGCTTTATTTAGCCTGAAATATCTTAGCATGGTTTCACTATTCCTTACGTCTGTTTCACTTTGTTTACTCCTTTCTTTCCTTACAACCAGTATCGAAATAGGTCTTTGGTCCAACCATAGCCACATCCGGTTTGTCCTCCAGGTCCATTCTATCTCGGTAACCTAGCTTAAACCATCTTTACATCTTTCCTTAACGCACCCAAACTATTATCACCATTTTGTTATTACTGAATCCAAGCTTTTTCCTTAGGTATTTGCTTAATCTCATCCTTAGCATATATATATGTTCACGGGTATCATAACTACGCTCGTATGACTTATATAGAATGTATTCCATCTTAATTACGGCCCCCTCTTTTTTCTCTCCTGGTTCACTCTACACCACATGTTCTTTTCGTTCTAACATTCACTGGTGGCCTATCCTGTCATACTTGTCCTTCCCTTCCTTCATGGGTTTTCTTACTTCCTACTATAGAGATTATCTGTTTTTCTCCCTTCTCTCTTCTTTTCCTGGGTCGTAATATTATTAGCGAACAACCTTATTGCCCACATCCTAGTTTCCAATCCAACACGGTAGCGTTTCCTTTCCCAGCGTCTCCGTAAGTTACTCGTCGTCGTTCTTTGTCGTATTTCCCTCTAAGCTTCCATTTCCTAGTGTCCTGTCATCCCAGGCCTCTACAATTAATTCTCAGAACTATCTCAATTGCCATTCCAGCCTCTACCCTTTTTGTCGGCTTGGGTCTTACTAACTTGTCTCGGTAAGGAATCTTACTTTCAGCCGGGTATCCGTATCAAACACGTTATGGTATTAATTGTATTTATATGATACTTGCATCTCTCTCATCCGCTTCCCCCCTTTAGGGGTGTACTTATATTATTACCTGATTATATTACTCTCGCTCTATGTCCGCGTTCTCCAATTTCCATTAGGCAAAGACTTTTATTCCGTTATTTATATATATATATATATATATATATATATATATATATATATATATAGCTTCCTTTTCCAAGTATTGCTATGTTAACACTTCCCAAGCTTATCCCATTAGTAAAACAACATCGCTTGCCCTTATTATTCATGCCACTTATTTTCTCTTTCACTTGAACTTAACTATCCGGTCCAGTTAATACCTTTCATAAACCGCCACGTTGGTTGTCGTAATACACATATCCGCTAACATAACCATGTATAGGATATTATGCACACGTGGACATATAGCCGCTATCTCCTCACTTACAAGTTATTTCTAAACGCTATTCCAACTCATCCCATCCCTAAAACTGTGACGCCTCTTCTTTCTTTCCCCGATCTAGTCCGCTCCGGCCTACTCGACCCCTTAAGTTTTTCGCCCATTCTGTGTATTTTAACCCTCTTTAGACTACTCTAGCTTCCATTTGCTCCCTACGCCTAAATTTGTAAGGTTTTCAGAAACTTCCCAGGGGGTCACCCATCCTAAAATTTCTCTCACTCCAGCACGCTTAACCTTGGAACTCCGATAGAATACGACGCTCTAATGCTGGTGTAACCGCGTCCACCTCACCGCATGACCTTCGTTGCGTAATTTGGTGTAAAGTAAAGTCTTTACAGGTTTCCGAACACTCTTATAACACAATTACTATTTTACCCCTCTCTCGATTCTACATATTCACTTTTCACCTATGGATGTAACTACTTTCCATCCTAGACTTTCAGATCCGCACAGATAATGAACACGCCGTAACCGTCATTACTTATAAATACTTGGTTATCGGCCTTCGAATTTCTATTTGCTGCTATTAAATAACATTCATACAGTAAATACACATACATAGAAATATTACAATAATGGCTCACATACCTGTATCCGCATCCGGTGTCGCCTTCACGGATCCCGTCTAACTCGTCATAGCATATATGCGGTTCGAAGGACCGCTAGACAAAATCGAGGCTCCGCCGCGGCCTCCACCACGGAATCTACCGGTGCCGAAACCTCCGCCCCGTGGGGCGCATCTCTCTCACGAGGGGAGATGGACCGGCAACTGACTCCATAAGCCGGCTGCACCACCCGGGTTGCCCACATACGGACACTCCCTCATGATATGGCCCTGACGGCCGCAAGCAAAGCAAGCACCTGTAACGTAACGGCATTCCCCCGGATGGCGCCTGCCGCACCGAGGCACCGAGGCATTCCAGGCAAGATGGCCCCGTCCGGCTCAACCCCCGCTCGTCCGTGAGCTCCGAAGCCCCGGAGCTTTAACGTCCGCTCCCGAATACCCCCGTGGGTCCCCATCAAATCTCCTACCCGGAACTCCGCGGGGGTGCGCTCGCGCCGGCCGAGAAGAATGCCCAAGCGTAATTTGGTGTAAAGTAAAGTCTTTACGGGAGGCCGCCCGCCTCTCGAACTACATATTCCCACCTATGGATGTATACTTTCCATCCTAGACTTTCGCATCCGCACGATCTAGCCCTTTTGGCCGGCCACCTATCATACTCCCTGTCGGGCTGACGCCCTCTGTGTCGATCCTCCATGCCCTGAGCATATGCCTGTACCCGGTCAATATCCATACCGGGCTGGGAGGCCATCGCCATACAGCTATCGATCAAATAAGGATCAAGCCCCATCACGAACTGATGCACTCTGTCAGCCATATCAGCCACGATAGTAGGCGCATATCTAGCCAAGGAGTCAAACTCAAGACTATACTCCCGAACACTCCTACCATTCTCGTCTCGATGTAGGTGTGGGTCAAGTCTCCCCCCGCCGGACCTCGTGAATCTGTGAACCCTGGCTCGCCTCGTCTCTGGAGGTAGAAAATGGCCAAGAAAGGCCTCCACAAACTCGTCCCATACATCTGGAGGAGCATCCACGCCCCTAGATAACTCCCAGGACTCGTACCCCCGGCTCGCCTCGTTAGCCGCTACATCATACAACCGATACGACGCAAACTCGACAGACTCGGGCCTCGGAAGCCTTAATCAACCGCAACGTACGCTGCATCTGTCTGATGAACTCCTGAGGGTCCTCCTCGGGCTTTGACCCGAAGAACTCTGGCGGATTACAGGTCAAGAAATAGCGGGCCCTCTGACTGTCCCGTCTGTCTACGTAATCACCCCCTAAACCATACCGCGCGGCCCGCCCGCCACAACTCGGTCAATAGCTGGACCGCATCTCGCATGGCCCTATCCTCCGCCCCTACCTGGGAAGCTGGAGGCTCAGGTGCTGGGGGTGGGGCCGCCCCCTGACCTGCAGCTGTGGCCGCTCCAAGTCCATCTGGTACTGGCGGTGTAGCAGAACTAGCCGTCGGGGGCACGACCTCAAGTACAGGCTCAGCACGGGCCCCAGTAACTCCCCGGGCCTGGCTAGTCTCTCCCGCCACTGTGGACTTGCCCTTCTGGGCCGCTGTCGCCTTTCTCGGAGGCATCGCTGAAAACATAACAATTCGTTAGAAGGGGATCATCCTGATAACACAGCTCTATCGCACGATCTAAGATCAGAAAGGAGGGTAGTATCCTAAATATCCTGTAGCCTCCTGTTTATAGATGTGGTGCACAACACACCGATAAACAGGACTCTACTAGACACGGTCTGTAGACATTCCGAGGACGAACCGCTCTGATACCACTTTTGTCACGACCCAACCCCGTAGGCCGTGACTAGTGCCCGAGCTGGGCACTCGTACCCACCTATCAGCTGTAATCAAATCATAATCAACATAACGAGAACTTATTCGCACATAAAGGCACCACATCGCGCACACATATATACATATATCATATATACAGCCCGAAAATATACAGAACGCGAACACCACTGACATTGTTACCCACAACCCACATCTATGTCTACAGACCTCTAAGAGTAATAACAGAATCATATGACGGGACAGGGCCCCGCCGTACCCCTGAATAAACATATACATACATAACAGGGAAGTCTGTACCAAAATACGGGCTCCTGAACAAGGGAGCGCTCCAACAGCAGAATGGAAGTCCTAAACTGGCGGCGCACCGAAATGATCGTCTGTACCTGCGGGCATGAAACGCAGCCCCCGAAGAAAGGGGGTCAGTACGGAATATGTACTGAGTATGTAAAGCATGAAATACAGTATCAGGAATATAACTGAAATAAAAGTACAGAAGTGAGGACGACAATCAGAATATCCTATCCGTTTACCCTTAAACACAAACCAGCCTAACAATATCATATCCAACCTGTCAGGGGCTTAGTGATACAATCAGACAATTATTCAGCACACCTGTATACATATAGCGTGTCCCGGCCCTCTAGTGAGGGACTCGGTAGATAAGATCATATCATCATATACATATCCATATAGCGTGTCCCGGCCCTCTACTGAGGGACTCGGTGAATAGCGTGTCCCGGCCCTTTGATGAGGGGCTCGGTGAATAGCGTGTCCCGGCCCTCTAATGAGGGACTCGGTAAATAAAGTCATGTCATCATCATATCATCATATACATAGCGTGTCCTGGCCCTCTATCGAGGGACTCGGTGAATAATAATATAGCAAAGCTGCGCACGAAAACATGTCCCGGCCCGGACTCGGTGAATAGAGGTCATAATCATACGCACGAGCGAGTAGTAAGAAGTCACACACACATAATCATCATTACCAATTCAACAGAATAATCAAAACGAACCTTCATTTAAAAGCTAACCAATAGTCAAATCCAGTTTCTCCCGAATGTTTCTCGGGAACATATCAAATAGAACTTTAGCCATCATAGTTACGTATCAAAATCATATATACATGCAATTCCTCATTACAGATTTAACAGATAAGTAAGTGATCATACTCGGGGGTCGGGGTGGTAGTCATTTTAAGTTCTTTCCAAAAGTCGTCAGAAGTACACAAAGGAAAGTCTCGCGGGCCCACGGATAGGTGTCAACCCAAATCCGAGCCCGCCTATGAAGGTCGGGGATGTTACACATTATGGAACCTCCTACGAGCGTTTCGGAGCGATCCGAGCCCGTTTGTGAAAGTTACGGGCGTTCGTAGTTTCAGATTCGTTTAAGAACAAAATTCTTAAGAAGACAAAACTTTTATGCAACTTTTTAGAATATAGACATACAAAAGACATAAGGACTATAATCCGACTACATTAAGAATACGAATATCAAGAGAGAGAGAGAGAGAATCATGGACATGCTCGGATCACTGGAGTAGAGTTACCTCGAGAATCGTGTCATAGCTTATTTACTCTAAGACATGCCAAGAGAAAGAAAAAGTAGCTTTACATACCTCGTCTATTCTCCAAGATAATCCAAACTTACGTCGCGAACTCCCCAAGATCTACAATATGCCATTAAATGCCAAATATTAACCAAAGGCACTTAGGAATTCAATTTCAACTAACACTTATTCTACAGAAATTTGGGCAGCATTTCCCCTGTAAATGCGACACCCCGAGAATTCAACTCGGCCAATTTCATCAACCACAATACCAACAAACATTCTAACAACATCAATCATTAATTCAAGACACATTTTAACATCAACCATCTTCTTTCACATAATGCGACGACACTCGCTTATATTCAATTCAACAACATAAAATCAAACTAACGCCAATACTCACACGTTTAATTACTAATCCGAAATCATTCAAACCATATTCAAGGACACTTTAAACAATTCACACAATATTTCCAACAATCCCAACATTATTCCAATTCACCCGAAATCCTCCCCAAACCCGAGAACAATACTAACATATTTCCTTCTTCCAAAACTCATAAACTACATCAACAATCTATATGTTAACAATGTCATTACCATGAATACAAAAATTACATAAAGATCACATTAAGGTGCCAAACGTCCCACATCCATTGCAACTTCAACCTAGATCATTAAATTCTCATTTTTATCATAGAACCAACAACAACATCAACTAAAACACTGAGTAACATTAATTCATTCCTTGCCATGTACAACACCCCCTATTCGGCCAACACACCCTATGAAAATTTCATGATCTTCATTCATTTTCTACACACCACAACAACACATAAACATGCTAAATACAATTTATCCATCACTCCTACTACACAACACACCATACGGCTCCAACACTCACATACACGGTTTCACTCCCACATGCATTCTTTCATGAATTTCATCCATTTTGGCATACTACAACACACATAAACCATTCATAACACATAAAAACAAGATTAAAACTCACCTTTCTTCACAACTTCACAACTTGGCTAAGGTGGTGAATAATGAAAACGAGTAACTTATTGCTTCCAACAACACTCCCACGTTGATAAGGACCCTTCAATTAGTAGTTTTGCAAGAAGAAACAAATTTTGTGATGGCTATTTCTTGGTCTCAATTTTTCTTGTTCCATGGCCGTATGGCCTTCTCTCTCTTTCTCAAAGTTTCTTGATTTTTCTCTAGGTGAAGAAGAGATGAATAAGATGACTAATTCTTCATCTTTGTTACATATAATAAGTGTCCATGTGGCCTTGGCCCACACCCTAAGTGGCCGACCACATGCCCTTATAATTCATGAAATGTTAATTAATTTTTTTTTGTTGTTTTTCATGGAATAAATACTTTCCAAAAATAACATTTGACCCCAAATGTTTCCTTAATATTTCCATGCCACAATATCATGTACACTTGTATCTTAAAACACGATTGTGGTTAAAATCTCGACTTCATATCCCGGAATAGTCTTGTCCTTAACTTATCGAGGTTGACTCGGATTATCCCGACGTACAAAATACGGGATATAACAGTTTCTCTAAGTTCAAGGATGATGTTAGAAATCTATCCAGAGAAAAACTAGAAAAGGTCATCTATGTTATAATTGATACCTATGAAAAACTCCAAAAGGAAAAGGGAAATGTAATGAAAACACTCAATTCCCTTCAAATGGACCTTATAATCCAAGAAGAACAACAAGAGAACCCGGGGGAGATGATTGATGCCCTGAAGAAACAGGTTCTTACACTAAGCCATGGAAACATACATTGGAACTTGAGAAGGAAGAGTTTGGTGCTACGTTCTCAGGTATAAAAGATCAGGCTGAGCAATCTCGAAAGGATCAGAAATATTCACTCAAAGTCGTGATGAAGAAGCTACAAGCTGAGCATGAAAAAAATAAGATTCTAAAGGAAGAGAGACGCTGCTATTGGAATAAGTGTTCAGAACACAAGAACTTGTATTTTCCATCTCACAAAACTGCAAAAAAAAAACTCTCAAGACTCATGAATGACAAAGGTGAAGGTAACTTAAAAGCACAAGCAGCACCCTGGGAAGAAGAGACACAATGAACCCGACTCCTTATCAAAGGGTACAAAAGTGAATGAAGAGGGTCCAAAACACGTTCCATCCAGAAGAAAGGGACCCAAGAAGACTAGGTTCATAAAAACAACCCTTGATCTGAATGAATATGCCTAAGTGAGAGAAGACAAGAACATATCTGGATGATTTTAACACATGGCAATAGAAAGGAAAAATTCCTCTCACTAAAGGCCTAGTATAAAGAGAGCTTGGAATTCGTGCTAAATCCACTCCCATAAAGAAGAAGAAGAAGATGATGATGATCAATCTTGACAGAGATACACTATAAAATGCATAACATAAGAACTCAAGCTATGTCATCCCAAATATCATCACTGGAAACCTGGTTTTAGAAGAAGATAACGAGCAAAGAAGAACCAACCATAAGATAATGAGCAAAGAAGAACCAATCATATAGTCATCACAATGTGTGTAAAGAAGAAAGAAACTGCAGTAGAACAGATAATAAGCAGACTCACACAGACTTGTGATAATCAAGAACACCAAGAGAAAATAGAAAAAGGAACTAGTTCTCTGAAAGAGGCTGAAAAGTGCAGAAGATAGGACAACATATAAGGAAAAGAACCAGCAGAGAAGCTGTTACCTCAACCAAAGAAATAATATTTGGGGGTACAGTTCAATATACAAGAAAAGGGTGTTGAAGAAGCTAAGGAAGAGTAGACTTGCAATTGATGGAAGAAATAACTTAAAAAAAGAAAAATTGGTAGACAAAAACTTTAAAAAAAAATTGGTAGATGAACTGAGCACAACAGACTTCTCCTCAAATTTGGCTCTGAAAGGGAAGTGTTTGAGACGGATCTAAGTGAAACAATGTATAACTCAGTCTTAAACCTTAATTGGTATGCACTCTTGGTATGATCAATTTAGCACAGACGGCACATAAAGCGAGGAAACTAGTCAAATAACCTGGTTCATATGACTAAAAGGTATGAATTTATTGGCATCTAGCCATATGTGAAGTTTTGATGATTGACAAAGTGAGCAGAGTGAACATACAAGGTGAATAAACCATGTTTAAATCCAGGAGATAATTGAGAATAAAAAAGGCCAGAAAAAGCATACAACATAAGATGGGTAGAACAGGTCCATAGACATGTTCCATTGCTAAGAGGCTACAAAAAAGAGCACACACATGAACCCTGATTGCAAACATGTGTGCCAAGGCAAGACAAGTGCAATGGTGAAAGCACAGGGTAAATGGAACTGGTCAAAACACATGTTCCATTACCATGACAGATATAGACATGTACCAGGGCAAAGGAGATGAAGATGACTCGGTCCCAGAGCAGTTCATTGAAGAATAGAACGAGAATGAAAATATGTTCTATCAAAAGAGTCAACTTCTTCTCTTTTTGTATGATGTCGAGTTATCGGGTCATAGAGATAAATGAACTAGACGTGAGGAGATCATGAGAAGAGTAGGTGAAGGTGGCTCAAGAATCAGAAGACAATGACTCAGAAGTAGCTTGTTCAAGTAAAGAGAGTTGTGTTGAAAAAATATGTCCCTTGTCGAGAGTCATGTTCCAACATAGAACAATAACATATCTAGTTAAAAATAGAGCTAGACAATCGAAGGCATGATTTGTTCTAGCAATTCATTACATAAGAAGAAGCCTTCGAGTAGCACATGATCAATGCAACATGTCTGTCAACATGTTCCATCATCCATCACAAAAGCAGACTCAAAATAGAGTTATAGGAATGAATAAGAAGGGGATGATGAAATTGGTTTGTGAACATGTTCCATCTCAGACAGTGAAGAGATTCAGAGACAGGCGAACCAGGTGTATGAAACAGGTTGGTGAATAAGTTCTAGCGTAAGTCCTACAGCAACAAGGATTTACAGATTTATGGAAAAGACTTGGCAGTCAAGTATGCATATTTCCTTGCCATATTTGTTGGGATTAGTAAGACCTATACAAGGGCAAGAAGCGGACTCAACAAGGCAAGAATCCAAATACAACACAAACCCTAACATCTCATAGGCCGACTTGAAGAGGGTTTTATGTTTGCCAACCTGCTGTGCACTCAATGTTACAAAATATACAAGTCTTACCAAGAAGAAGGGTTGCGCACCCACATAGAGAGAATTCAGAATATTGAGCGATCAAAAGATGATCAAGAATATTCAAGAATACGGGCGTGCATCTAGTGCATGAAAACAGATTGAAGGAGCTATTCTATTGTATACTGTTTTCCAGTTCTTAAGTCTAGAATGTTATATTAGGTTGTTTATTGAGTTGTACTGTATCCGCTTTCATAGAAGCATATAGTTAGTACAAAATGTTGTAAATTCAACTTCAAGTTGGAGGTCAACTTGAAAGTTGCTTGCGAGTCAGAGGTTGATTAGGAAGATAGGAATTAGAGGGTAGTTAATAAGTTACAGAGTCTGTAACTTGAATTTGCAGAGGCTCATTGTTGTAGTGGAGTTTTGGGAAAAATCCTACAAAGGTGTTGGTCGTGGTTTTTATCGCCCTTGTGAGCCAGGTGGTTTTCACGTAAAAGTGTTGTGTTCTTTACTTACCTGTAGTTTATATTATACAAGATGCTAGCATAGAATAGGTAAAGTAACGTGTTCCATTCTATAGGCGAAAATTGGATATTGAATAGGATAGGAAGTAGGTCGTGCAACTCAACAGAACGTCCTTCCAAAAGAAAGTTGCATAAATATGTCTATACTGCCAATCTGCCAAGTCAGCTTTATAACCCAACCTTATAACTCCCTTCCCTTTTTTACAAGTCCATATATTGGTTAGCAGACACCCCAACCCACCTTAGTAGAAGACTCCCCAAAGTCACACATATGCTAAGAAATTGAAATATTTTGTTACTATAAAACACTAACAATGACTCAGGGAGAATGATACAATGAGAATTTGAAAAAGAAGATGAAGATGCTGAACATGGAGAAATATTAGAGGAGTTAGTGACAAGGGAATAAAGGGATTGACAAGAGAGAAGTTCTCAATCAAGAATGTGATGAAACAAGACTGACTCTTAGTCTATAGGCATGAGGAAAGAAGCAGACGAGGTTGGTTACGAGGGGGAATACATGATGTTGAAGTTTGAGAGCATACAGTAGAGGGGGATATCTGTACTCACCTTAAAACAAGTTATAGGGAATTACGTAATCCAATTGATCTACACTTGAGAACATGGTCCCTATCCCCTCACAATCAATACCAAGCCTAAATTCGACCAAATACAAACCTGGTTTCCATATATTTCCTAGTAGTATTAGATTGATGTGTAGAAATCCTTGGATTGGGTCTCATGACTTAATCTGGTGCTTGCTAATATTCCTCATAAAGTTTTAACTTGATAAAGTTGTTAGAGCTCTTGTATTATTTTCACGATAGTGTAGCCAGAGTGGCCATGAGTTTGATATTGATTGAATTCACTTGATCTTGTTGATACACTTACTTTTGGATAATGTCAAAACGGGGAAAATTCAGTTTATATACATACAATTCATGTAACACATCAGATATATAAGACATAGACATTACATGACCATATGACATATTGAAGGTGGTCCAAGATGGTTGAAGATTGAATACTGTACTACGCATATTTCCAGTCGCCACTTAGGATGCATTGTAAAGGAACTAGTTCTTATTTATGGCACTAAAAAGGACACAAAGAAGGGGAGAAGAAGTTTCCTGAAGGAGGAGATCAAAGAATTTGGTCCTTACGCTTATCACTGAAGAAATGGCTTTGAAAAGAGCATACTCCAGGATGTTTCTTGAGAAGGCATATTGGACATGATTAGGTTCTACCAACCTAGCCTTCTATGGGGTTACAAAGAGTGGAAGGTCAGTTCCTAAGAAAGATTTAGCATGCTATCAAAACTTGCTTATTCGTGCAATCTAGCCATCTAGCAGGCTGCAATGAATGGAAGGTTACTGTAACGACCTGTTAGGTCATTCTGGCTATTTTGGGAGGGGGGAGGGGGGGGGGGGGGGCTTTACCCCTTTTGACCCCTCCTCTAGCTTTATTAACATATGTTTGACTTGTGGGGATGGTTGGCGCGATTCCTGAGGCATTCAGAGGTGATTTGGGTGAGAAAATGGAAATTTTGAATGTTTTAAGTGTTTGGTTGACCAAAGTCAACATCAGGGGTGTTACACCTCATAAAATTATTGCATCATTTGGGTCGTAAGTAAACTAACATAAGCTCGTAGAGGCCATGGAACCCTTATAAGGTTAAAGAAGACTTTTAGCAAGTGCTAAGCAAGTATCTAAAGGTTTCGGGGTTAAACGAATTAAAGATGTTATAACCTGTACTTTTGAGGTTGAACTAGGAGTGCTTAATATGCTAAGGAGGTCATGTTTTAAGGTAATTTAACCATATAATATTCGTATGTTAAGTTTTGAAGTCAAGCAAGCTGTAAAATAAAAGTCGGCGAAAAGTATCACAAGTTACATTCATAAATTTTGCTGAAATTTGGGTCTAATGTCACTGAGATTTTCTCCAATGTACTTAGAGTTACAGGTGTTCCACCCATCAAATTGAATGTCTACGAGTCTAGTTTCCAATACATTAAACCGTTCATCCATACGACTTTGGAATAGAGAGATATTGACGTTTTCGCGAGACTGCACAGTCAGTCTCGCCGGGACCCACTATAGCGGTGGCCGACTTTGGTTCATTTAAATACGATGTAGACTTCATTTTTGGGTCATTTTCGACCCAAATCAGTTCTTAAACTCTCCTAAGGCTTCCCTAACACCTCTTCAAGGTTCAAGAGCCAAACCCAAGGGATTCAACCCAAATCTTCCATCAAAAGTGTTGAAGACTAAAGAATTGCTCCTACGATGTTGTGGTGTGATTGAGGGTCATTGTGAGCTGAGTTAAGCTTAGGGTTCGCATTTTATCTACTACCTAAGGTATTTTTAACATATATTTTGTTGTGTTTAAGATTAATAACATGTTGGTTACGTCATTTGGTGAAAGAAACATATGAAACTTGAGATTGAAAGTGAAGATTAAAGTGTTAGGTGTGTGGACTGTTTTGAAGGTTGTTTTTATGATGTTTTGGGCTGAAAATGATGTGGTAAGAATAAGGATGATGTTACAAATGTTGTATACTGATTCATGTAAAAAGAAATGGGATTCGAATTATATTTTGTAATCTTAAATCGAGCTTGCCACTCAATATGGTTGTTGAGGTAATTGGAAAGCTTATATTGAATTGTATTGTTGTTGTTGGGCTGTTTTGATGACCCTTAGTGGTCTATGGGATGTAGTATAAATAGGGGAGGTGCTGCCCATTTTCTCGTAGGATATATGGTTAGTAAATCGTGATGGTTACAACATTTATAATGATAACAGTATAGTTTTACTTATTGTAGATGCAAGAAAATTATGTTAAGCTCGGTGGTTGATTGAAGAGGAGATGACAAGGTATGTTAAGGCTGTTCTGTTCCTTCTTTTGGCATGATCAAGATGAAACGAACATAAACGAACGCCATTCATAACTAATACTCTTAGACATGTTAGCAGCTTATGTTATTGACTTCCTTATGATGATATTAGTCATGTATCATGTTCACGGATCTTCCAAAGTATGCATGTTAATGATGTAGTTACATAATATTAATCGAAGGTGCAATGACCTTACGTCACTCCGATAGATTCAGATTGTCTTCTTATCATTCATGCATTACATATATATGTATATATTTTCTGACACCGAGCCGCGCTATAGATGGCCGGGTATGGCACCTATTGTGCACAGCACTGCAGTTGGGTACGGTATGATGATGATAGCCCCAAAGAGTGGCTTAATGATGATGACGATGCAGCCCCATAGTGTAGCTTATATACATGTATACGTTTTAAAAGAAAGCATGCATGTCATACGCCCTCAGAGGCATTCAGATGTATAGGTTGACTCTCTTTTATATCATGTAACCTTCATGTCTTTATTATGTTGTTCCTCATGCCTTACATACTCAGTACATTATTCATACTGATGTCCCTTTTGTCCGGGGACGCAGTGTTTCATGCCCGGAGGTCTTGAGATACAGGTTGACGACCCACTCAGTAGGATACCAGCTCAGTAGACAGTGTTATTGCACTCCACTTGTTTCGAGTTGCCTTGTGTGTCAGTATGATTATATGTATGCACATGTATGGGCATGGCGGGGCCCTATCCCAACTACGTTATGTCATGTACTCTAGTAGAGGCTTGTAGACAGTTATGCATAGTCAAATGTTGTATGGCCTTGTCGGCTTATGTACTATTGCATAGATGTTTATGATGGCCCTGTCGGCCCATCTAGTATGCCCAGCTTGTTATGTAGTTATGTCCTTTGAGACTTATTTTATTTCAGTCTATCATTTATGTGAGTCAGCAGGTTATCTCGTGGCGGCCCTATGGTTATGATTACATTACGGATGTATGTCTAGTGGTACTAGGCAAGTAAGGCCAGGTGCCCGTCATGGCCTTCCAATTTGGGTCATGACAAAAGTGGTATCAGAGCAGTTTTGTCCTAGGGTTGTCTACAAGCCGTGTCCAATAGAGTCTTGATTAGGGGTGTGTTTCGCGCCACACTTATAAACAAGAGGCTGCAGGGCATTTAGGTGGGTTACTTTTCTTCCTTATTCGAGGTTGTGCTATAGAGCCGAGTCATAGGCTATGAAATTCTTAACCCTAACCTTTGCTTATCTTATAGTTGGAAGATGAATTTTTCAGGAAGAACTCTAGATGGACTGAGGACTGAAGTGACGACAGGGGTGGGAGTGAGTTACTCTCTAGAGGAGGACCCAACTGAGGATATATCCTCCATTGAGACAGACCCATCTGAGATCATATCTTCTATGGAAACAGACCCGTCTGAGATTCGGGATGAGTCAGCACTACAGGTATCATCGACTTTGATGAATGTAGAGGAGCCAGGAAGAGCTCCGATGTTGCCAGTTTCACCTTTGGCCCCAGCTGGGCAAGAAATGTTACACCTTGGAAAATTTCACGTTATCAAGACTGTGGACGGCTTAGTATGAGCTCAGGGGAGAGCAGAGTTACATAAAGATTATGGATGAAGATTATGTTATCCGAGCATAAAAACATATATATGACATTTGGAGAGTGTATGGAGTAAATCGGTTAACATGATCACTCGATGATAGCCCTCGAAATCATGAGTTAAGGTGGGGCCCACATGTCGGGGTTTTGTAAAGGATATATTATAAGTGATACAAGTAGTACATGGAAAGTTGATCAAGTCCTAAGAAGGACCCATAAGCCAAATATGCACATAAGCTCTCCAAAAGGACGATTTAAGGAAACGTTTTCGGACGAGTTGACTTGGAGGGGCAAAAACGGCATTATAAGTTTGGAATTTGGAAAAACACCAAGAATAAAAGTTGTAGATAATTGAAAGATATTTCCAACCATAGGTCATGGGCCCTCACACGACGTTGGAATCAAGAGTTATGGCCATTTTAAGAGCAAGACCCCAAGCTGCCAAATGGTTCCACGGGCCCCACATGAACAAGTCGGTGGAACCGACCTAGTGTCACACCCTAATTTCTGATAGGGTATGATGGGTACCTGACCCCTACCTTGGGCTGAGCGAACCCGCTGACTTTCGTAATACTCATAATCATACTGGGCCCGCAAAACATGACATAAGTACATAATGAGAATTTTTCGGAAAACAAACATGCTTTTCATCTTTTTCAAATCAAGTAAAGCCTGTAATCATAACAAATCTGTAACGATAAGCATAATGATACATCGGCTTACATAGCCGCTTACAAAACTGACATCTCATACACACAACACTATCTGCAAAATCTCTAACATAACTCCAAATACCATAACAAGCACTTTGACTCGACAACACTCCGGAGGAAATGAAGCTCGCCAATCCCGCTGGAACATCTTCTACTCATCTGTCTGTACTCCTTACTTCGGTTATAATCTCATTTTCTGTATGCCATGCTTTACATACTCAGTACATATTCCGTACTGACCCCCTTTCTTCTGGGGCTGCGTTTCATACCGCGCAGGTATAGACAGATGAGTAGAAGATGTTCCAGCGGGATTGGTGAGCTTCATTTCCTCCGGAGTGTTGCCGAGTCAGAGTGTTTGTTATGGTATCTGGAGTTATGTTAGAGACTTTGTAGACAGTGTCGTGTGTATGAGATGTCAGTTTTGTAAGTGGCTATGTAAGCTCACATGTATCATTACGCTTATCGTTGGCGTATTTGTTATGATTACAGCTTTACTTGATTTGATTTGAAAAAAGATGAAAAGCATGTTTATTTTTCGAAAATTCTCATTGTGTACTTATGTCATGTTTTGCGTTCCAAAAGATGATTATGAGTATTACGAAAGTCGACGGGTTCGCTCACTTCCTAGGTAAGGTTCGGGTGCCCATCATGCCCTATCGAAAATTAGGGTGTGACAAATTAATATCGAGCGTTCGTCCTAGGGTTGTACGCAAAGTCGTGTCAAGTAGAGTTTTATTTATGGTGTGTTGCGCGCCACATTTATAAACGAGGCTACGGGGCATCTAGGGTGGTTACTCTTCTTTCACATCCGAGATCGTGCCGTAGAGCCAAGTCATAGGGAATGAGATTCCTTACGATCTTTAATTTCATTAGAAGAATGGCATCGACGAAGGAAGTGATCGACGATATTGGAAGTTATAAAGCACGCAGTAAGAAAAGGTATGAAAGACATATGTTGGGTAAGGTATTGACGTACGATTGAAATGTAAAGTTGGAAAGTGAAAAGGAAAGTAGACAGGGAAGTGTAACACACGTGGTCGTGTTAAGCATATAAGGTAAGTCCATTATTTTCAGACCGTTATGGATATTGGGAGCCCTGTGCGGCTGTGATACGATACAATATGATATGATATGTATATATATATTTTTGCCCTGTGAGGCATTGTTGGTATTTCCTGTGTACATGTTTTGAGATAGTAAGAAATATAGAGGAAACTCTGCCGAAATTTTCCTAAATAAAAAGAGATGAGATATGGGTCTCGTGATATGCTTGAAAGGTTGTGTCAATAGTAAGGGTAAGATTTGGCCAAGTTGCAAGTACGGGCGATTTGAAAAATAAGTTAATAGTCGAATTGATGGTAATGGTAATTGGAGGTCGATACCGATATGGTAAAAGAATTTGGAAAGGGTTTGTGAAATTAAGAGATGATTTAGAAGAGGTTGGCGGAAAAAAAGAGGGGGTTAAGTTTGGAAAGTGTCAACATAATGATATTTGGGAAAGAAAGAAAGTGAGTAAATGAAAGGCAAGAGAGATCAAAATATCAGAATAAAAGTGCCGCCTAAGTGAGATCTGGAGAAATACGGAATAGGGCAAGATATAATCGGGTGATAGTATAAGTATGCCCCTAAAGGGGGGAAGCGAGTGCGAGAGATGCAAGTGTAAGATGAAGAAATGACACGAGATAATGTGCCTAGAATTTTACAAGTTGAGCAAAGGGAATTACAAGAAGAAAAAGTTTAAACCGAGATAAATTGGACCTTATTACATTATTCGTAAGGTAAGAGGAGATGGAAAAGAGATATGATTGGTAGAAGAGATTGCGTGCTATGGTAATAAAGGAAACCCCCGAGATCCTCACAAGACCCTATGCGATTAGTTAAACATTCGAGGATGAATGTTCTAAAGGGGGAAAGGATGTTATATCCCGTATTTTGTACGTTGGAATATTTTAAGTTGGTTGCGACAAGTTATGGACAAGGCTATTTTTTTTCTGACTTTGTTAGAATGCATAAGTTGCATATTCATTTTTTCATTGGCATGGAGTGTTAAGGGTAAATTTGAAATAAGAAAAATTTGGGGTTAAAAGTGAATTATGAAAAGTTGAGCATTTCATGAAAATTAAGGGCTAGAAGTGAAATAAATATTTCATGAAAATGGCCAAAAATGGCCAAGTGGCCGTGCATAGTGGAGTGGGCCATGGGCCACATGTGCTAATTATATAAGTGTATATTAGATGACAATTGACCATATTCATCATCTTTTTCACCTTAGAAGCTTAGAGAGAAATCAAGAAACTTGGAGAGAAAAATAGGGGCCATATTTGGCCATGGCAAGAGAAAATGGAAGACCAAAAATCTTCATCCCAAAAATATTTTCTTCTAGTTTCTCCACTAATTGGAAGGTCCTAAATAACATGAAGTGGTTGTTGGAGCAAACAAATCCCTTGTTCATGCAATTCTCAACCCTAGCCAAGTTGAAGAACAAAGTGGAAAAGGGTAAGTTTTAATCCTCTTTTCATGTGTTATGGATGGTTTGTACATGTTGTGGTATGTGAAAATGAATGAAATTCATGAAATATAGCAAGTTGAAGTTGAGCCGTGTGTGTGTTGTTGTAGCCGTGCGGTATGTGTTGTGTAGGAGGAGTGATGAATTAATTGTATTTAGCATGTTTGTGTGTTGTTGTAGTGTGTAGAAAATGAATGAGACTCATGAAATTATGCATGTTGAGGATTGGCCATATAGGGGTGCTTTGAGTAGGTTATGGCGAATTGATTTTACTTAGTGTTTTGGTTGTTGTTTTCATGGATTATGTGATGAGAATGAAGGTATTGAATGGTTCAAGTTGAAATTGTAATTGTTGGGGACTTGGCCGTGTATATGTGGTGTTGTGTAGGAGTGAAGAACTAGTTTTATTTAGTATGTTTGGGATGTTGTATTGTGGATTCTATAATGCAAATGAGGGTTTAATGGTTCAAATTGAAGTTATAGTCGTTTGAGGTTTGTTATGAAGCTAATGTGAATTAAATATGGTTTTCTTGTAATTATGATAATAATGTTGCTGATGTGTAGATTGTTGGTGTAGTTCATGAGTTTGGAAGAAAGAAATGTATTGTTGTTTGTCTTATTGAATTTGGAGAGGTTTCGGGTGGCATAGTGTATTGGTTGGGTTGTTTTGAACATTGTGCGGATTATTAGAATGTGTTTGGAATTGATTATTGATATTGTTTATATGGTTGTTGGTATTGTTGTTGAAGATTTGGTTTGTTAAATTCGGGGTTGTGGAAATTATAGGGGAAGTCTTTGCCCAAATTTACCGTAGGTCAAGTGTTAATTTGGAATTGGATTCCTACGTGCTTATGACTAATGTTCGATGCCTAATGACGTTGTTGTAGATTTTGAGAAGTTGAGATTGAAGTTCTGGTTAGCGTAGGAAGTGGACGAGGTATGTAAAGCTTACCTTCCCTTCTTTTGGCATGTCTTAGATGTGGTTAAGCTATGATATGTTATGAGCTTTGGGGGCAACTCTATTCCGAAGTTCCGAGCATGTTTATGATTTATATTTGCTTCTTGATGTTGGCATCCTTATATGGTCAAGCTATGGTTTATATGTCTTTTGTATGGTTGGATTTCAAAAGTTGCATAAAAGTTTGGTTTTCAAAAGAGCTTTGTTCCTAAACGATTCTGAAACTACGAACGACCGTAACTTTCAAGAAAGGGCTCGGATCGCTTTGATATCTTCGCAAATGATTTCATGACGAGTAATGACTTTAATTTTCATAGGCGGGCCCAGATTGGGTTGACGCTCGTCCGTGGGTCCCGCGACTTTTCTATGTTTGGTTCTGACGACCTATTTTTGAAAGAATTTAATATGACTATCTTTTCGACCCCCGATTATGATTACTTATTTATCTGTTGAGTCTGAAATGAGGATTTTTACGCATGTGATTTTAATACGTGACTATGGTTTTCGAAGTTCGGTTTGATATGTTCCCGAGTGATATTCGGAAGAAAACCTGATTTGACTATTGTTTCGGTTTTGAACTAACGGTTCGTTTTGATTACCCTATTGGGTCTTTGTAAATGATTTGTATGCATATGGTTACTTACGATTCTGCTCGTGCATTCTGTTATTACATCTTTCGCCGAGTCCCGGGCCGGTACGTTATCGTGCGCACTATGCTATATTCCGAAGTATGATGTGTTTTCCGAAGTATGATGATATGATATGGTATATGATGATATGATGTGATATATGATGATATGATGATTCTGTTTATCGAGTCCCTCACTGGAGGGTCGGACACGTTATATGTTATATGTATGTATTCTGGAATATAATCAGTTGGTTTCAGATCCGGTGGTGGGGCAAACCCAATGGTGGGGCAAACCCAATGGTAGGGCAAACCCAGTGGTGGGGCAAACCCAATGGTGGGGCAAACCCAATGATGAGGCAAAATTCCACATTGGTTTAGGCAAATCCCACATTGGTTTAGGCAAATCCCACATTGGTTTAGGCGAATCCCACATCGGTTAATGTCACCTCGTATGATAAGTTATGATGTTATGATGTGTTATGGTAAGCATTTTGGCATTCTGATTATTATATTTGTCTTCGGTACCTATGTTGTACGATTTGTGTCAGATGTAAGTACTTTGGTATTCGGATTATTATGCTTACTTTCTGTACTCCTTACTTCGGTTATGATCTCATTTTCTGTATGCCATGCTTTACATGCTCAGTATAATGTCCGACCCCCCCTTTCTTCGAGTGTTTCATGCCGCGCGAATGTACGGACGGATGAGTAGAAGATGTTCCGGCGGGATTGGCGAGCTCCATTTCCTCCGGAGTGTTGCGAGTCGAGTGCTTGTTATGGTAGTATGGAGTTATGTTAGAGACTTTGCGGACAATGTCGTGTGTGTGAGATGTCGGTTTGTAGCGGCTATGTAAGCGGACGTATCATTACGCTTATCGTTACGGTATTTGTTATGATTACAGGCTTTACTTGATTTGATTTGAAAAAGATGAAAAGCATGTTTGTTTTCCGAAAAATTCTCATTATGTACTTATGTCATGTTTTGTGGGCCCAGTATGATTATGAGTATTACGAAAGTCAGCGGGTTCGCTCGGCCCTAGGTAGGGGTTGGGTGCCCATCATGCCCTATCGGAAATTAGGGTGTGACACCTAGGGGGGCTATAAATACCCTATCAACCCATTTTTTTCAGCATATTAACATTCCAAAGAGTCCTAGAAGCCTCTCAAAACATCTCCCAAATATTACGATCTCGATAAATCAAGAATTTAACAAGATTACGCCAAACTAGTCCGTGAAAGGTAATTGTTCTTGCTTCTACTTAAGTTTGGCGTTGGAGAAAGTTGATGTGGCTGAGTTTCTTCGAGTATAAGGTATGTTATTTATCCCATCTTTTATGTTGAGTTTATTTGAAGGTCTAGCAAGCCTTAAAAATGAAACTAGTTATGGAGAAAAAGGTCATAGAGTGTTGTATTGTGGTTGTTGTGTTTACGGGCTGTTTTGAACGTGTTGTGGCCATGTGGGTGGACTGATTTATGCATACGAAAAAGGTATCTATCATTGTTGGCGTGTTGATGAGATTATACTCCTTGATTGGGATGGAAGAAAGTGCATATTGTTGTTGTATGTTGAAAAACGTCGTGTGGGATGTTTTTGGAATATGTTGGTATGAATAATGGTGTTGTTGATGTTGGTATTATTGTTGTTGTTGATTGGTTGCTGAATTGTAATTTTGGGCTAGGCATATAAACAGGGGAGATGCTGCCCGATTTTCGGCAGAATATAGAGTAGCTTGATTTGAAATTTGGAACAAGTGTGCAATAAAAAGTCTAACGTTAGAGTGAATCCTCTTAAATGTAGACTTACGAGCTCGGACGAATAAGCGTAGCCAATAAGAGGTGGAACAGGTATGTAAAGCTTACCCTTTCTTTCTTTTGGCATGTCTTAGATGAAAGTAAGATATGATACGAGCCTTGGGGTAACTCTATTCATAAGATCCGAGCATGTCTACGATTCTTATTTACTTCTTGATGTTAGCATTCCTAATATAGTCGAGCTGTGGTCCTTGTGTCTTTTGTATGATTGGATAGTAAATGTTGCATAAAGAGTTTTTGTTCTAAAGGATTCTATGTCGAATAAGGTCCCTAACTTTCGTAGACGGGCTCGGATCGCTTCGATACGTTCATAGAAGATTCTATAATGATTAATGCCCGTAACTTTCATGGGCGGGCTCGGATTGGTTTGATACATGTCTACGATCTCTAAGACTCTCTTTAACGTGGTCCTAATGGCATTTAGAACGGATTTAACATGACTATCGTTTGGTACTCGAGCGTTGATTGTCTCTTATCTGCGAGTCTTGAAAATTGATTTATATGCATATGGTTTCTCACTACTCTGCTCGTGCGAGCTGTTATTACTTCTTTCACTGCGTCCCGGGCCAGGGCATGTATTCGTGCACAACTCCACTGCATTATTCACCGCGTCCCTCACTAGAGGGCGGGGCACGTTATATGTATATGATGATATTCACCGCGTCCCTCGCTGTGGGGTGCGGGGCACGTTATATGATATGATGATATTCACCGCGTCCCTCGCTAGGGTCGGGGCACGTTATATGATATGATGATGATATGATGATACGGGGATAGCGGCCGGGATGGCATATGATGATCTATTCACCGAGTCCCTCACTAAGAGGGCGGGACACGTTATGCATGCATATGTACATGATGATTATTTACTTATGTTCCTCGGTCCATAATGGGCTGGATATGATATTGATATGCATGATTTATGTTTCAGAGGCAAGTCTTATGATTTTCTATACTCCTTATTTCAGTATGATCCTGTTTACTGTATTTCATACTTTACATGCTCGGTACGTATGCAATCGACTCCCTTTCTCGGGGGGTGCGTTTCATGTCACGCGTGTGTATACGGATGGGTAGAGGATATTAGTAGAAGATGTTCCGACTGGATTGGCGAGCTCCATTTCTTCCGGGAGTGTTTAAGAGTCGGAGTATCTATGTTATGGTATCTTGGTTCATGTTAGAGACTTTGCGGACAAAGTCACGTATATAAGTGTCGGTCTCGTAAGCGGCTACAGTAAGCGATGTATCATTATGCATTATGTTACGGATTTCATATGATTACGAATTTTACTTGATTTGAGAAAGACGAAAAGCATGTTGTCCTTTGAAAAGCTTCCATTATGCATTCATTTCATGATTTAAGAGTCCAGTGAGATTATGAGTATCACGAGGATCAGCGGGTTCGCTCGGCCCTAAGTAAAGGTCGGGTGCCCATCATACCCCATCAAGTAGGGGTGTGACAAATTGATATCAGAGCAGTTCGTCCTAGGGGTTATACGCAAAGTCGTGTCCGGTGGAGGTCCATTTATGGTGTGAAGTGCGCCACATTTATAAACAGGAGGCTACGGGGCATCTAGGGTGGTTACTCTTCTTTCACATCTGAGATCCTGCCATAAAGCCAAGTCATAGGGAATGAGATTCCTTACACTAACCTTTGATTTCAGCGGAAGAATGGCATCGACAGAAGAAAGTGACTAGCGAAATTGAAAGTCACAAAGCCCGCAGGTAAGCAAAGGTATGAAAGATATATGTCGGGTAAGATATCGAAGTACGATTGAAATACAAGTTTAAGATTAAAAGGGAAAGTAAACAAGAAAGTGTAACAGGTGCAGTTTGAGTTGGGCATACGAGGTATGTTCATCATTTTAAATCGCTTGTTGTTGATATTGGGAGCCCTGTGTGGCTGTGATATGATATGATATATATACATACGTTGGCCCTGTGAGGCATTGTTGGTATTTCCTGCGTGCAGGTTGTCACGACCCAACCCCGTAGGCCGCGACTAGTGCCCGATCTGGGCACCCGTACACACCCATTAACCCGAAATAGCGTACAAGTGGCTTATACCGTGTACAAATTACAAATATTTACAGAAAAGTGGAACGTCGCCCCAAAGCTGTCACAAATGTACAGATATACATACCGTTATCATAATCCAATAGATAATATCACAAATAAGCCGATAAGGCTATCATAGTACGGGGGGACGTCCGTCACAAATTACACGGACACGACCGGAACGGTGAATACCCATAACCCACACATATATGTCTACGGACCTCTAAGAGTCATAACGAAATCATATGACGGGACGGGGCCACTGCGCGTACCCGTGGATACATATACATATGCATAACAACGAGAATGCGAATCGAAGTGCGGGGCTCCCGAACAAGGGAGCACTCCAAGTCAGCTGAACAGGAACCCTAAGCTGGTGGATCATCCAAAGGAGTATCTGCACCTGCGCGTCATGAAACGTAGCCCTCGAAGAAAGGGGGTCAGTACAGAATATGTACTGAGTATGCAAAGCATGAAATATAGTAAACAGGATCATAGGCAAACCAGAAGTACGGAAAGTAAATGCAATATTCAAAATATCAAAATTCTTACTTATAAAAATACTAATCATGCATAGGGCTCTTAGAACGGTGGTCGCACCGTGTCGTTGGCGCCACGCCACGATCACACCAGAAGGTTTCATATCTCCGTAACCCGACATATCCCCTTAACACATCATAGCCAACCATAACACCACACACAGCCTAACACCAAATATAAACGGAACCCGTCCCTCTAACGAGGAGCTCGGCGAACCGTAACACAGCATCACACCGAAATATATCATAATGCGAACGAAATATAACCGGCCCGGGATTCGGTGAACGAAGTAATAACCATAAGCACGAGCGGAGTCGTGATTGACAATAATATGCATAAAATCATAATCATAAATCATCAAGTAAGTAAGAAATCCATATGCGGAAGTCCAAGGGAAAATAATATTAATTTTTTCCCGAAAGTCATTAAGGATAGCATAGAAAAGCCGCGGGCCACACGGACGGGTTCCGACCCCATCCGAGCCCGACTACGAGAGTTGGGGGAAAGTTATGTCTTATGAAGTTACCTATTAGGTTTCAGGGCGATCCGAGCTCGTATGCAAAAGTTATGAGCGTTTGAAGTTCGGGGTTTTTTTTTTGTAGCTAAATTCTTTCTAAGACTTTTGAAATTCAATCATTAGAAAATATCAAAACCTTAGTTAGGCTACACCAAAAGAGTAAATTTTGGAAGCGAATAAGATGCGAATATGAGCTCGGATCTCGAGAGGGGAGTCACCCCGAGGCTCGTATCACAACCTAATTAATACTAGGACATGCCAAAAGAAGGAAGGGTTAGCTTCACA
>NW_026727972.1:0-29942 GCF_029784015.1 Lycium ferocissimum | reverse complement strand
CCATGGCCTTGCCAGGGCCCAAAAACCCGGGTTTTGGGGCCATTTTTTTTCCTGTGACCACAAACAAATTAAAGGAAAGTTCAAGAAATTTCAAGAAAAACTCAAGGAACAAAACAAGAGCAAAAAAAAAAAAAAAGAAAAGAGAGAGTTTCGAGAGCTATAGGGATTTCATCCCTCAAAATCTTGATTCCAAAATTGTTTTCTTGTGGTTTTCATACTCGTTTGAGGACCCTTTTAGACTCGGCGTAGTTGGTTCGGAAGATTGAGCTTTGGTTTGTTGCTTGGACAACTTGAGGAAGTGAAGAAGTTTGAAGAGAAGGTAAAATTCTTTCCTTATAATTGTATTATGAAGGCTTGAATGTGTTGTAGTGTATGTAAATGAGTTGAAAACATAGAAATATGGAGGGTTGCGTATGACTATATCCGACATTTTCGCATGCTTGAAAAAGTTGAAATAATTTTGAATTGTAAAGAATAAGGCCATGTGTGGAGTAGAATTAAGACGTGTGTGTTGTTCATGGAAAATGGCGATGTGGAAATACGGAGGAAGGCCAAGGGAAAAATTGGAATCTTGAAAATTTGCTTCGGGAATTTTAAAAATATGATCCATGATTAGTTGGGCTCAAAAAAAAAATAGAAAGGAAAATGAGGCCCAATTTGGAAGGGGGTGGCCGGCCATCATAGGCCCAAACCCACCAAGAAATTCATGAAATTTCCATGAATTACACATGTGACAATTAAGGGAGCATGTATATATACATGCCTCCCCCTTAGAAGCTTCAAGAAATCAAGAGAGAAATCAAGAAAAGAAAAAGAGAAGGCCTTCGGCCAAAGGAGAAAAAAAAAGAAAGAAAAAGAAGAAAATTTTGGAGCCTTAGTCCTTGCCTTAAAAATCTTGTTCTCTTTGAATTTACAACAAGTTCAAGGTGCTCTTCAACGTAGCATAATTGGTTTGGAGAAAGAACTTCGTTTGTGGAAGATTGAAATTTCAAGAAAAGGTAAGATTCTTATGTTTTGTATTATGGAATGAATTTATGTGTTATAATGATTTGAATTGGATGAGAATCATGAAAGTAGGTGTGTGTGTGTGCATGGCCGTGTGCATGTGTGTGAAGCCATGCATGGCCGTGAGTTTTGAGGAGGAGAAAGAGCAAGAATTTCATGTTTCCCTTTAGGTTGTAGGCAATTTATAAATGTTGTGATGAATAAAAATGAATGAAAATCATGGGGTTAAGGGGTATGTTGAATGAGCGTGTGTATATGCATATATGTGTGTGGCCGTGTGGTGCTAGGTATGTAGAGAACTTGGTTGAATTTATTTAGTATGTTAATTATGTTGTTGTAACATTATGAAGTGAATAGAAGATTAATGGTTTTGTTGGAATGGAAGAAAAATGGATAATGGCCGTATAGTATGGATAAAATGAAGTAAGGGCGAATTGGTTTGTTTGGCATGTTAATTGTGTCGTGATGATGTTTGTAGCATGAATATAGATTAAGTGGTTTGAGTTGGTATTGATTTGAAAGTATGAAGTCGAAATATGAATCGTTGCATTTTGTTGGAAAGTAGGTTAATGGTAATATATTGTGATTTGCAATGATCGTAGGGTTGTTGTTGGCTTGTTGTTGATTATTCGAACCGAGTTGAAGCTCGGGGTGTCCTATTTATAGGGGAAATGCTGCCGAAATTTCGGTAGCCAAGTGTAGCCAAAGATTGAAATGTTAACTTTCATGAATAGTAATTGGGTAAAAATGACCATTTGCGGTTTTTTAGACGAAACGGGATTGAGATTTGACGAGCGTGAGACGCAATCCGGGTATGTAAAGCTTACCTATCTCTCTCATACGGCATGTCTTAGACCTACTAGGCCGAGGACGGGACCTCGGGAATGACTCGCTCCTAGAAATCCGTTTTGGTTTTGGTTACTATTCATTCAGTAATTGACTCATAATGGCCACCTTGGACATAAGAGTATATAAGCCTTTGTACCTTCCGTAAATGGCTCCGAATCACTTCGAAACTCCCACGAATAACTTTATGGAGCCTAGTATGTGTGATCCATGTCTGCCGCCTCGACTCGACTCGAAGCGGGCCCGCTAACCCCAATATACCTTAGTTGTCTTACTAGAACCTTTTTTTTGGATAAGCTTCGACAAAGAATCTTCGAAGGTGAAATTGTTCATTATGAAATAATGTTTGGAACCCTATGAAATACTATGCTATGTTTTGGAACTATACGTACCACTTTGGAAATATTTTGTGAAATAAAATTTTCGCACTGATTAATTATTTGACTATTTTGGTTAACGAATTGACTTGTAAAGTAATCAAGTTTTGAAAAACTATTTTGACATACAAATTGCATTGTTTGCTCACGACTCCGCTCGTGCCTTATTACGACTTCGTTCACCGGTTCCCGGGCCGGTTTTGAGATCGTGCGTCCTATGACACATTCGGAAGTATGATGTGTTACGGTTTAGTGACCTCGCCATAGGGCCGGTTACCGTTTTGGAGTTATGATGTGATATGGCCTTTGTTATGTTTGATGATGTGTGTGATATTGTGATTTGTTCGGAGATGTACGGAGATTTGAAAACTTCCGGAGTATGATGTGTTGTGGCACCGGCGTCGAGGGTGACCACGTTCCGAGCCTTACGCATGATTTCTAATTGCATTTCGTATATCCGCATCTCGCACGGAGTTTGGTCCGTTATATTCGTATCTCTGTGATTGTATTTCCCCGACACCGCTTATGCTTTGGATTCTTGTATTTTCCGCTTTACATACTCGGTACTTGTTCCGTACGACCCCCGTCCTTCGGGGCCGCGTTTCATGCCGCGCGAGTGTGGTGCTCCGCGCGACACGCCGCCGGAAGGATCCTTATTCTCGTCGTTTGGGAGGCTCCTTTGTTCCGGAGCTTATATTCTCGGTATATTACTTTTGCTATTGTGTATTCTCGTACATTTGTGACTATCGGGTACGGCGGGGCCTGTCCCGTCATATGTTCGTTTGTTCTCATTATGTATGTAGCAGGCCCGTAGTCATGTTGTGGGTCGAGGGTCCGGGCCTCCGTTGTAGGTGGTCCCGATCCGTATATGTACATGATTCCGATTCGCGTCCTACGGCGGCCCCGTATGTTACTGGGCCGATATGGCCCATCCGTTTGTATGAGTGTGTACGGGCGATGTACATTCCGCCACCTTTTATTCGACATGATGTTTTGACACGGCGACCGCCTAGACCGCATTTGTATGATATACGCACGATTATCGGTACGAGTATGCCTACTAAATACGAATATGTTCGATGTGACATTTTGGTTCGTACGTACGTTCGGGTGCCTAGGTAGGGCACCGGTCACGGCCCGGAGGCGGGTCGTGACAAAAGTGGTATCGAGCGATCCGTCCTCGGAATGTCTACGAGCCGTGTCTCGTAGAGTCTTGTTTATCGGTGTGTCGTGCACCACATCTATAAACAGGAGGCTACAGGACATTTAGGATGTTTCCCCTCCTTTGAATCTTAGATCGTGCGGTAGAGCTGTGATAATAGGGTGACTCTTTTCTGACCAAACTGTTATATTTTTCGATAATGCCTCCGAAGAAGACGCGGGCGCCGAAAGGGCAAGACAAAGGCGGATGGGATTAGTCGGGCGCCGAGGATTACACGGGCGCGTACTCGGTGCGCCGGCATTATACTTCGGTCGAGAGGGTTCCGCTACACCACCGAGAGAGGGGAGCAGTCCGTCGGCCCCGGCCCGCCCCACGCGAGGCGCCGTGCCTCCGGCCCCTCGGCCACGGGGCGAGAGGGACGGACACCGCGAGAGGCCGTACGATTATTGACAACACGGTGGCGATCGGTCCGTAGACGCGGGCGGAGAGATGATGACGATGAGGGCGGCGTGACGGCCTTAGGGTTCGAGAGTTCCTTTATGCGGCCCTCCAGAGTTTCCGGGTCTAAGCCCGATGAGGACCCCCATGACTTTATTCGGGGGATGCGGCGCTCACTAGATTTGGTCAGAGCTTCGGAGACGGAGTCTGTTGAGTTGGCTTCGCATAGACTGCGGGATGTTGCTGCCCACTGGTATGAGTCCTGGGAGCTATCCCGAGGTGAGGGCGCCTACTTGGACTGAGTTCGAGGCCGCTTTCCTCCGTAACTTCTTGCCCCCGGAGTTGCGGAGAGCGAGAGTTGATAGATTCTTGAAGATAGAGCAGAGGGGTCGGAGTGTCCGGGAGTATAATCTAGAGTTTAATTCCCTGGCCAGGTATGCCCCTACCATAGTAGCTGATATGGAGGATAGGATGCATCGATACGTGATGGGGTTGGACCCCTATTTGGTTGACTCTTGCATGACGATGGCGGCGCGACGGGCATGGACATTGCCGATTTACGGAGCCCGTACACGGGGTATGGAGGACCGGCATAGGGAGGATCGGTCCGGTAGGGAGTATGACGAGAGGCGGCCCAAGAGGGCCGGATCGAGGGTATTCGGGGAGGTTCCCGCGGCGGGGCGCCTCGGCGTCGGTCCGTGGATATTTCCTTCGTCAGGTCGGGATACACAGTCGGCCAGCGGGCGATTTGATGGTGTGGGGCCATCCAGGACGGACCGGAGTTCCAGAGCCTCAGGTCCTCAGGCGAGCAGAGGTCCCAGTCAGACGAGGCCGCCTATGCCCCGGTGTTCACATTGTGGGAGGTCGCACCCAGGGGAGTGCTACCGGGCTAAGGGGCTTGTTTTCTTGCGGCGCGGGCCACATTATGCGAGAGCGTCCGTGGATGGCGGTCTGGTGGTGCGGCACGGCCCGGCGAGTTCGGGTTTGCGGGTTCGTCATCTACCCCGCCGGCTATGCGCCTGCGGGGCGGGGTACGTCGGGCCGCCAGGCCGCGCGAGAGGCCGTGGCGGGGGTTCTGATTCTAGCGGTCCCTCGAACCGCATCTATGCTTTGACTGGTCAGCAGAATCCAGAGGCATCACTGGACGCGGACCCAGGTATATTGTTACTCCTTTCCTGAAAAATATATGTATTGATGGATTTGTGCTCTGTTATATTACGTGATTTTCCCTTTCTGGCCGTCAGTAAAAGTAAGGTAAATCTTTAAATCACTAGAATCGTTTGAGATAGCTATATACACAGATGAGAAACGAACATTGAGAATTCAGAAGGGCAATACGATAATTGGGTGACTAGAAGAGTGGAAAGTCGGGGTGGGACCCGCTATGACAAAAATCTTCCAGAAATTTTCTTGAGGCACCGACCTACTCTAAATTACGTGACGAAGGTCGTGTGGGGCAGTCGACGCCATTATATTGACGATAACGCCCCAAAATGCATGAAAGTTTCAAAGTTAAGCGTGCTGGAACTAGAGCAATTCTGAGATGGGTGACCCCCCTGGGAAGTGGTTTGAGTTTAAACGTGATTTTCAATGTTATACCTCTGCGCCCCTGATTTCGATGAAGCCCTGTCTAGTATGACTCTATATTTCTGAATCCGACTACGCTCCTATTTGATGTACTTCTGTACGCCTAACTCCGGTTACAAAGTTGTCTGATATATCTTCGTATGTGTGACTCTGATCATGGTCTGTTCGATATACTTCGATACGTTTGGCCTTGACTATGAACCTGTTTGATATGATGTCGGAATGTGAATTTGTCTGCTATGCTTCTGTACTTCCGAGTCTGAGTACGTTTTATCCGATATACTTTTCTACGTCCGACTCTGACGAAAAAATTTGTCTAGTATATTTCTGTACGTCTGACTCCAATTCTGAATCTGCTTAAGGTAGCGTGGGGTTATGCTTCTGTTTGTTGTACTTTTGTACTTCTGATTTCGGACATGACTCTGTCTGACATATTTCCGATCTTCTAACTCTGGCCAAGGCTCTGTCCGCCGTATATCCGACTTAAGATGACACGAATAGCCCTAGCACGGCGATATCGGATTATGATAAAAGAACTTACAAGGTGAAAGCTCTTACCATTACTCGGTCAGGTGCGAATCTGAAATCGACAGGAAGACCTTCCCCCGAAGTATTTGTAAAACTCGTAAGGTTGATTTAACATTCGAGGACGAATGTTTTAAAGGGGGGGAGGATGTTATATCCGACATTTTCGCATGCTTGAAAAAGTTGAAATAATTTTGAATTGTAAAGAATAAGGCCATGTGTGGATTAGAATTAAGACGTGTGTGTTGTTCATGGAAAATGGCGATGTGGAAATACGGAGGAAGGCCAAGGGCAAAATTGGAATCTTGAAAATTTGCTTCGGGAATTTTAAAAATATGATCCATGATTAGTTGGGCTCAAAAAAAAAATAGAAAGGAAAATGAGGCCCAATTTGGAAGGGGGTGGCCGGCCATCATAGGCCCAAACCCACCAAGAAATTCATGAAATTTCCATGAATTACACATGTGACAATTAAGGGAGCATGTATATATACTGCCTCCCCCTTAGAAGCTTCAAGAAATCAAGAGAGAAATCAAGAAAAGAAAAAGAGAAGGCCTTCGGCCAAAGGAGAAAAAAGAAGAAAGAAAAAGAAGAAAATTTTGGAGCCTTAGTCCTTGCCTTAAAAATCTTGTTCTCTTTGAATTTACAACAAGTTCAAGGCGCTCTTCAACGTAGCATAATTGGTTTGGAGAAAGAACTTCGTTTGTGGAAGATTGAAATTTCAAGAAAAGGTAAGATTCTTATGTTTTGTATTATGGAATGAATTTATGTGTTATAATGATTTGAATTGGATGAGAATCATGAAAGTAGGGTGTGTGTGTGCATGGCCGTGTGCATGTGTGAAGCCATGCATGGCCGTGAGTTTTGAGGAGGAGAAAGAGCAAGAATTTCATGTTTCCCTTTAGGTTGTAGGCAATTTATAAATGTTGTGATGAATAAAAATGAATGAAAATCATGGGGTTAAGGGGTATGTTGAATGAGCCGTGTGTATATGCATATATGTGTGTGGCCGTGTGGTGCTAGGTATGTAGAGAACTTGGTTGAATTTATTTAGTATGTTAATTATGTTGTTGTAACATTATGAAGTGAATAGAAGATTAATGGTTTTGTTGGAATGGAAGAAAAATGGATAATGGCCGTATAGTATGGATAAAATGAAGTAAGGGCGAATTGGTTTGTTTGGCATGTTAATTGTGTCGTGATGATGTTTGTAGCATGAATATAGATTAAGTGGTTTGAGTTGGTATTGATTTGAAAGTATGAAGTCGAAATATGAATCGTTGCATTTTGTTGGAAAGTAGGTTAATGGTAATATATTGTGATTTGCAATGATCGTAGGGTTGTTGTTGGCTTGTTGTTGATTATTCTGAACCGAGTTGAAGCTCGGGGGTGTCCTATTTATAGGGGAAATGCTGCCGAAATTTCGGTAGCCAAGTGTAGCCAAAGATTGAAATGTTAACTTTCATGAATAGTAATTGGGTAAAAATGACCATTTGCGCTTTTTAGACGAAACGGGGATTGAGATTTGACGAGCGTGAGACGCAATCCAGGTATGTAAAGCTTACCTATCTCTCATACGGCATGTCTTAGACCTACTAGGCCGAGGACGGAACCTCGGGAATGATTCTGCTCCTAGAAATCCGTTTTTGGTTTTGGTTACTATTCATTCGAAATAATTGACTCATAATGGCCACCTTGAGACATAAGAGTATATAAGCCTTTGTACCTTCTGTAAATGGCTCCGAATCACTTTGAAACTCCCACAAATAACTTTATGGAGCCTAGTATGTGTGATCCATGTCTGCCGCCTCGACTCGACTCGAAGCGGGCCCGCTAACCCCAATATACCTTAGTTGTCTTACTAGAACCTTTTTTTGGATAAGCTTCGACAAAGAATCTTCGAAGGTGAAATTGTTCATTATGAAATAATGTTTGGAACCCTATGAAATACTATGCTATGTTTTGGAACTATACGTACCACTTTGGAAATATTTTGTGAAATAAAATTTTCGCACTGATTAATTATTTGACTATTTTGGTTAACGAATTGACTTGTAAAGTAATCAAGTTTTGAAAAACTATTTTGACATACAAATTGCATTGTTTGCTCACGACTCCGCTCGTGCCTTATTACGACTTCGTTCACGGTTCCGGCCGGTTTTGAGATCGTGCGTCCTATGACACATTCGGAAGTATGATGTGTTACGGTTTCGTGACCTCGCCATAGGGCCGGTTACCGTTTTGGAGTTATGATGTGATATGGCCTTTGTTATGTTTGATGATGTGTGTGATATTGTGATTTGTTCGGAGATGTACGGAGATTTGAAAACTTCCGGAGTATGATGTGTTGTGGCACCAGCGTCAGGGGGGTGACCACGTTCCCGAGCCTTATGCATGATTTCTAATTGCATTTCGTATATCTGCATCTCGCACAGGTTTGGTCCGTTATATTCGTATCTGTGATTGTATTTCCCTGACACCAGTTATGCTTTGGATTACTGTATTTTCCGCTTTACATACTCAGTACTTGTTCCGTACTGACCCCTGTCCTTCGGGGGCTGCATGCTTGCGCGGTACGTGTGTGCTCCGCGCGACACGCCGCCGGCTTAGGATCCTTATTCGCTGTTTGGGAGGCTCCTTTGTTCCGGAGCTTATATTCTCGGTATATTACTTTTGCTATTGTGTATTCCGTACATTTGTGACTATCCCAATACGGCGGGGCCCTGTCCCGTCATATGTTCGTTTGTTCTGTTATGTATGTAGAGGCCTGTAGTCATGTTGTGGGTCGAGGGTCCAGTCTGTTGTAGGTGGTCCCAGTCTGTATATGTACATGATTCCGATTCGCGTCCTACGGCGGCCCCGTATGTTACTTTGGCCGATATGGCCCATCTGTTTGTATGAGTGTGTCTGGGCGATGTACATTCCGCCACCTTTTATTCTGACATGATGTTCTGACACGGGCGACCGCCTAGGACTGCATTTGTATGATATCTGCTTCTGATTATCGGTACGAGTATGCCTACTAAATCTGAATATGTTCTGATGTGACATTTTGGTTCGTACGTCTGTTCGGGTGCCTAGGTAGGGCACCAGTCCACGTTGGACTCGGAGGTACGGGTCGTGACATTATGGTTGATGTGTAATGTGATTATGTCGAATTTTATGTTGAATTATGGTTGTGGTTGTTGTGAAATTAGTATTGGAAGTGAAAGTTGAATGAAAATGAAATGGAATGGAAAGATGCATGTTGGCCGTGGCATGTATAGGTGGTCAACCCATGACGAATTTATTTCGTTTAATATGTTAGATGCGTCGTTGTGATCCTTGTAGTGTAAATGGAGGCTTAACGATTTAAGTTTGGCATTAGAATTGCATATATGTTATTGTAGGAAAGTATATGCATTTTAACATAGTTGATATGTGATTATGGAAATACATTGTTTAAGTGCTAGTTATGATTATTGTTGATGAATATGAGAAATGACAATGTGCTACGAACATGTTAGTTGAAGAATGGAAGTTTTGGACGAGTTATGGTTTCGGTGGAAAAAATTTATATATTCTGCGAATAATATGTAAAACTATATAATGTCTCCAAATGATGTTAGAATGATCTTGATGGTTAATGATGATGAAAATATTGATATTGGTTTGGAAATGTGAAATTAGTTTGGAAGTTGTCGCCTTATGTAGAAAGAAGACTCCTTATGTTCATAAGTGATTCTAGTTGTGGATTAATGTTGTTGGTTTGGTTGTTGTTGATATCTGAGCCGAGATAGATTCTCGGGGAGTCATATTTATAGGGGAAATGCTTTTTTTAAATTTCGGTAGGAGGACACTAGACTAAAGTTGGAATTTTGAAGCATGAATAGTAACTGGTAAAAGTGACCATTTGCCCCCCCGTTTACGACGAAACGGGTTTGGAGTTTTGGCAAGCTTAACAAGTAAGAAAGGTATGTAAGGCTCCCTATTTCCTTCCTATGGCATGACATAAGTGTGTTAGTTGCGGGTTCGACCTTGGAGCCGCTTCTATCTCTCGGAACCTACATCCAAAGTTGGACCTTTTTTGTTCAGTAGAATTGAACCCAATTAGACCACAACTCATTAGATTGCTCTTAGACATTCAAGACCTATTCAAATCAAATCCGGTCACTCTAAAACACCTACTAATGACATTATGAGATTCGAGGAGCGTGATTTAGGTACGCCACCTCATTTGACCGAGGTGGGCCCACTAATTCCGATTTTACCCCTTTTATGTTTATGCTTTATTTTGAGCGGCTTTTAAGGGAAAGTTTTAGCCTCTAAATAAAAGTTACTTTAAATACTCCATTAAGTCTTACAAACCACTTGGGATCTTGGAAGCGGTCTCAGAAAAAGTATGTCACCGTAATCCTTTATGATATCCGAACCCCACTTAATATGATTCCGTTCGATTCCTTTGCTTGATTTGTCATTCGCTATGCTTCATTGAGTCTCTGAAAATCTATATGGTATTTTATTGCATTTAGTTTCTCACTACTCCATTCGTGGATGCCTCAATATTTCCCACACTGAGCCCGGGCCAGGATATGTTCTCAAGCGTATTTCTCTAAACGCATTGTTCGCCGTGCTCCGGTGTGAGGGCAGTATAATACGTACATGGATTGTGGAGTATGATGTGCCATGTACGCTTATGTTGATATTTATTGGTTCTGATCTGATATGGCCATCCATTGTGATCTGTTATGATTTGTGGTGCCAGTGTCGGGGGCGACCACGCTCTGATTGCCGAGTCCCTAACAGGGCCGGTTCTGGCATATGTTTTCTGCATATATTATTTATGATTTCTGATATGCATTTTGACTGCTTATGTATTTCGTTTGTTCTTCGCATAGTCTGTTCTGATCTTAATTTCATTTATTACGATCTCGCTTTACATATTCGAAGACATTTTTTACCGACCCCCTTTCTTCGGGGAAATTTGTTTCATGCCGCGAGTCCCGACACACGCTTTGCTGATCCGCCCGCTTAGGCTATCTACCAGCTATCTTCCAGCACTCCTTTGTTCGGAGCTTGCACGTTTGGTATAGTCTTGTTCTGTTATGTATATATACCGATTTCATGGGTACGGCGGGGCCCTGTCCCGTCTTATGTTTATGTTTTTCGATGCAGTAGGGTACGTAGACATGTATAGTGGGTTCGTATATATGTTACGTGAGCTTGTGTACGTTGGGGTTGTGTATATATTTTGTGACGGCCCTGATCGGCCTTCGTGCGACATACTCGCTTTTATGCGTCATACGATGATATCCTTTGTGTTATTTATGTATATTCTGCTATTATGCTAAAGTGGGATAAGGGTACGTATGAGTGCCCAACTCGGGCACGAGTCACGGCCTACGGGGTTGGGTCGTGACAGTTTTGGCCTGTAAATGATGGTTCGTTTCGAATAACCTATTAAGTCTTTGTAAATGTTTTAAATTGTATTTGGTTACTTGTGATTCTGCTCGTGCATTCTGTTGTTACATTTTTTCGCCGAGTCCGGGCCGGTATGTGTGATGTTGTCCGTCTTTGGATACTTGACCGCGGTGTGACATGACCTGATTCTTGTGTATGTGTATATATGATATTGCAATTCTTGGCCGCGGTATGTGTATATGTGATATTGCCGCTGGATTCTTGGCCGCGGTATGTGTATATGTGATATTGCCGCTGGATTCTTGGCCGCGGTATGTGTATATGTGGTATTACCGCTGGATTCTTAGCCGCGGTATGTGTGTATGTGATATTGCCGCTGGGTTTTTGGCAGCGGAATGTGTATATGTGATATGATATGTGATAATGTGATGATGACATGATTCTATACACCGAGTCCCTCACTAGAGGGCCGGGACACGCTAAACACCGAGACCCTCACTAGAGGGCCGGGACACGCTATATGTATATATATGATGGTGATATGATGATTCTGTTCACCGAGTCCCTCACTGGAGGACCGGGACACGTTATATGTTATATGTGTGTATTCTGAAGTCTGATGTGTATTCTGAAGTATGATATGTATTCCGAAATACGATGTGACACGAAGTCTGATATGATATATGATAACATGATGGTATGATGATTATTTACTCAAGTTTCTAAGTCCCCTGATGATTCGGATATGATATGGATATGCACGAATTAGGTTTTAAAAGTAAGTCTTGTGGGTTCTGCGTATTGCACTATTTTTCGGTACTACTTACTTCGGTTATGATCTCGTTTTCTGTATTTCCTGCTTTGCATACTCAGTACATATTCCGTACTGACCCCCTTTCTTCGGGGGCTGCGTTTCATGCCGCGCAGGTACCCACAGATGAGTAGGTGATGTTAGCGGAAGATGTCCCGGCTGGATTGGCGAGCTCCATTTCCTCCGGAGTGCTGCCGAGTCTGAGTGCTTTTGTATGATATCTGGAGTTATGTTAGAGACTTTGCAGACAGTGTCGTGTGTGTGATATGTCAGTTTGGTGAGCGGCTACGTAAGCCGATGTAGTATTATGCATTATGCTGCAGATTTGTTTTGTAATCGGCTATGTAAGCCGATATATCGACGCATTATGTTACTGATTCGTTATGACTACGATTTTATTTGATTTGAAAAAAGACGAAAAGTATCTATGTTCTTTGAAAATTTTCCTTCTGCATTTTGACACGTTTTGCGGGCCCAGTATGATTATGTGTATTACGAAAGTCTGCGGGTTCGCTCGGCCCTAGGTAAGGGTCGGGTGCCCATCACACCCTATCGGATTAAGGGTGTGACAACAACACACCGATAAACAAGACTCTACTAGACACGGTCTGTAGACACTCCAAGGATGAACTGCTCTGATACCACTTTTGTCACGACCCAACCCCGTAGGCCGTGACTAGTGCCCGAGCTGGACACTCGTATACACCTGTTAACTATAATCGCCCACCACTAGCATAATAAAGAACTTATATATAGAAAGGCATGATGTCGTCTCAAAACTGTCGCATATATATACATATCACAACAACCTGCCTCCTGAGGAGTTACAACTTTCAACAGATAACATTATATATAAGCCGGCAAGGCTATCATAATATAGGGGAACGTCCCAGCCATACACGAGCCGACAAGGCTATCATAGCACACAGCTTCAAAAACATGTATATATATATATATCTACGCAAGCCGACAAGGCTTCCACTACGAATGGGGACGGCCCAAAACATAAGTCATACAGACAGAACTGAACGGTAACTATACACAACCCACACATATGTCTACAGACCTCTAAGAGTAACTACAGTGTCATATGACGGGACAGGGCCCCGTCGTACCCCTGGACCACACATATACACAGCAAAAGGATCTGTACCAAAAATCTAGGCTCCGGAACAACGGAGCACTCCAAGTCAGCTGAACAGAAATCCTAAGCTGGCGGATCACCAAAGCAAGAATCTGTACCTGCGGGCATGAAACGCAGCCCCCCGAAGAAAGGGGGTCAGTACGAAATATGTACTGAGTATGTAAAGCATGAAATACAGCAATCAGGATGATAATCGAAATAAGAAGCACAGAGAACATGTACAATGACCAGAATACCAAAATGCTTACTTTTGAAATACAAATCATGCATATTAATATCATATGTATATCCGGCCCATTATAGGACTTGGTGAACATGGTCGCCACCCCGTCTTTTGCGCCATAACACAGCATACTCCGGAACACACCATAACTCCGTATCACAAAGATAACTCCGTATCACAGCATAACTCCGTATCACAGCATAACTCCATAACACTGCATAACTCCATAACACAACATAACTCCATAACATATATATATACCGTACCCGACCCTCTAGTGAGGGACTCGGTGAAAGATGTAATAACAGAATGCACAAACAGAGTAATGAGTAATCATATGCATATAAATCATCTTTTGAGACTCGATAGACAAGTAGATTAATCAACGCTCGAGTATCAGGGCGATAGTCATGTTCAGTACTCTTTGAATATCATTATGAGCTATATCAAAATTGTCACGCCCCGACCTTACTAGGGTGTGATGGGCACCCGACTCTCCTCAGAGCCGAGCGAACCCTTAAACCTTTGCGTTACTAAAACCTGCCATTTCGAAAACTTTTCAAAACATGAAACTTTTCAAACAACAATCATTATCTTTGCACAGATTAAGAAAACATTTCAATCAAGTACGTGCTTTTTCCAGCTAAAATCATCTGAAAATACATACTCTTTTAACATTTACAAATTAACCGCACTTCCCGACGCACTATCCACAGGACAGCGTACGTCTGCAAAGTCTCTAACATATACCAAAGACCATGACACGAACACTTTGACCCGGCAACACTCCGAACGAGTGGAGCTCGCCATCTCTGTTTGGAACATCTTCTAAAATAACTTCAGCTCATGCAGGAGTACTGCGTGGCATGAAACGCAGCCCAAGAAAAGGGGGTCGATACGGAAAATGTACCGAGTATGTAAAGCATGAATCGGAAAGTACAACGGAAGCAAGTTTAGGATACCCGCATGGATTTAATGTCTAAGGAAAATAGTCCGCCGGACGGCGCTTCCGGCCTAGTAATAATAATAGTAGTAATAATAATGATAATAATAATAATCCCCTTCGGGTGTGTCGGTCCCGACATACGTCTATCCTGGCCCCGCCGGGCATGCCGGTCCCGAAATAAAATGATGGCCCCTTCGGGCATGCGGTCCAACATACGTCTATCCCGGCCCGCCGGACATGCGGCCCCGATATAAGATGATGGCCCCCGGGCATGCCGGTCCAACATACGTCTATCCCGGCCCCTTCGGACATCCGGCCCCGACATAATATACCTAGCCCCTTCGGGCATGCCACTCGTGACATACGGCTACCCCCCGCCCCTTCGGTCATGCCACTCGTGACATAATACTAATCCTAGCCCCTTCGGGAATAATAGTAATAATAATAATAATAATAATAATAATAATAATAATAATAATAATAATAATAATAATAATAATAATAATAATAATAATAATAAAATTTCACACCCCGCCGGAGTGGTTTTGGAAAATCTGAGTAATAAATATCGCACTCCCTTCGGAGTGGTTTTTGAAAGTTTAAATAATAAAATATCACACTCCCTTCGGAGTGGTTTGAAAATTAGTTTTGTGCCTCTTGTACAAAATTAGTTCCTTTAAAATTATTAGTGAACTACAAACGCGTATCAAATTAATCCGAGTTAGCATAAGAAGGCTAATGACCCTACGCACGCAAACCAATGTTAAAACTTGACGGATGCGTTTACTTATCGACACCTAAAGGTTCGAAACAAGTTTCGAGTCAATCCGACTTAGTATGAAAAGTTACGAGCATTTGAAGTACGGAATGTTCTACGTGTGTTTCAGAAGCTATTTCTTTGGGAACCGAAGCAATAACCATATTAGGAACACTATTACACAACAAAGTATCTTAGGACACCCAATGATACAGTTAAAACAACCATCGTTTAATAGTCGGGACAATAGCCAAAAGTTTCCTTTAATTATCGTACATAAATAAGGCAAAAGGAGCAATACGGAAGGGTCTCGGGAATTGTGGGCCTACTTCAGGTCAAGTTGGGTAACGAACATAAAAACGTGGTCATTACGTCTTATTAGATTACCCTCGAAGATTTTAAGGCATTCCACTTTCATTTTCAAAAGTTACGGACGTTTGAACCTTTCTTACAATAAAGCATAACTTAATTAGTTCAATTCTACTGAATGAATAGTAGCTAAATTCAACCTCGGATTTCTAGAATTAGAGTGATCCCCGAGGCACATGCTCAAGCCTATTACATCTAAGACATGCCAAAGAAAGAAAGTGAAGCCTTACATACCTTTTCCGCCGTTTACGCTACTCCAAATCCAAATTCCAAGTTTGCCAAAATCTGCAATTTGGTCGCATTTACCAGTTACTATTCATGAGACTTAAAATTCCAATCTTGCCTCAATACTTGTCTACCGAAATTTCGGCAGCTTTCCCGTAAACACACCATCCCGAGGATATGGCTCGGCCCAAATGTCAACAACAACAACACAACAACATCAACAATTGTCATAAGCACTATAACATAAATAGTCTTCATTTCTATATAAGGCGACAACTTCCATTCCAACTTCTCGTTATCAAACTAATATTACCATTTTCGTATTCATTCTTCACTTCAAAGCCATTCAAAGGCAAATCAAGAGAATTTCACATTGTTTCCATAAATTATTCAAAAGTTCCACCGAAACCATAATTCATCCAAAGCTTCCAACTTTAGACATAACTTCCACAACACATTTTTGTCTTCCAATTTCATTAACGACAATCGTAATTTGCATCTTACAATTTCATTTCCATAATTACATAAAATCTATACTTTAGCAATATCATTCACTCTTATAATCATAAGGAACCATACTAACATCACATTAATTTCTTCCATAATCCACAAACGAGTTCAACTTCATTCCCAATCGTTTAATCCTCATTTAACATCATAAAATTCACAACTCAACAACAATCAACATGCTCAATAAAATCATTTCATTTATTCTTCATGACACCCCTATTTTTCGGCCATACTACACACACATATATTTCATGAATTTCGCCCTTTTCCACATATTTCAACATTCATAAATCATCTACAACACATGTATATATCTTCCATGGTATGAAAATGATAAAATTCTTACCTTTTCTCAATTCTTCCACTTGCCACAAAAGGTAGTTTCTTGCCAAAATAATTATATCATCTTGAAGAGGACCTTGAGCTTAATAGGAATTCAAATAGAGATAAGTTTTTGAATCAAAGTTGAAGGCTCCAAGATTTTTTTTTTTTTTTCTTTCCTTGCTCTTGGCCGTGCCCCTCTATCTCCTCTCCCTTCTCTTTTTTTCTTGCTTTCCTCCTCTCCAATTCTTAAATAGATGATGAACTAATCATCTTTCCATATTTATATATTAGTCCCTTCCAATCCTAAAATATCCACATGTCCCCTTCTTTTTTTCTAGAATCCTCTTGAAATTAAAAGATGACTTAATTGTCATCATTTTTCATCCCTTTTCTTCTTCTCTTTTTTTTTCTTTTTGTCACATGGCCAATATGGCCTTTTTAGAATTTTCATGAAACTTGGGTGAAATTTCCATTTTGCCCCTCGACTTTTCTTAATATTACCATTTTGCCCCAAACCTTCCACATTATTTTCATTGGCCATTTTACAAATTTCTCTTTTTTACCCTTGGCCTTTCTCAATATTTCCATACCACCAATGTTCACAAATAATATTCCTAACAACTCGTACATTAAAATGATTCTTGAAAATGATCTTGTCCATAGCTTGCCACGACTTTCTCGAATTATCCGAATGCATGAAATACGGGATATAACAAAAATAAGGCCTCAGGGATAATAGACATGTATTAAGTTAATCCGAGTCAGTTTATAAAAGTTATGGACATTATTCATTATAGAATCCTTTAAGAATAGGGACTTTTATGCATCGTTTACTATCCAATCATATAAAAGACTCGAGGGCAATAGCTCGACTATATCAGGAATTCTAATATCAAGAAGTGAATAAGAATCATAAACATGCTCAGAACTTATGAATAGAGTTACCCCAAAGCTCATATCGTATCCTACTTACATCTAAGACATGCCAAAAGAAAGAAGGGATAGGCTTTACATACCTTTAGCGTTTACTGTTGCAACACACACGTATACGCTGCCCAATAGTACTCTAACCTATATTAAGATGTCAAGAACTACGATTAGGCTACGAGGGAATTCAAAACGCATTCTAACGTTAGTAACTTCTTTCTAAATAATTTGACGACATTTCCTTTACATTCAAATCAACTACATACAATCAAGCCAACACCAATGATCATACGTTCAAGTGCTAACCCGAGACCATTTATACAAGACTCGAGAACACTCCGGACAACCGGCACAATATTCAAAACAGCCAAACCAACATACTATACAGCCCGCAACCTTCCAAACTCAACAAGAACAACAACAACAACGCATTCTTTTCTTCCAATTTCATGAACTATACCAACAACCACACGTTAACAACATCATTTACATAATTACAACAAACTATATTAACATCATATTAACTTCTACAACAGCCCACAAATAATTACAACTTCAACTTGAACCATTAAACCTTCATTGTCACCATAAAATCCATGACAACAACAACCAAAATATCAAGCTAATCAATTCACCATTTTCTCCTAAAACAGCCCCTACACGGCTTGGACAGCTTTCCAACATCAACATACACAATTTTTATACATATCTACCCATTACAATACGTTCAAACCATCCACAACACATGCAAAAGGAGATTAAATCTTACCTTTAACACTTGGCTTTTCAACTTGGCTCCAACTTGTGCCTTGAATTTATACTTGTTCTTGCTGCTCTAAAATTATCTCCACGTTATTACACACCTTCTCTAGAGTTGAAATGCTATCAAAAATTATTTTTTGATCCAGAATCAAGGACCTCACTCTCGGCCAGCCATGGCCGAGAGTCTCTCTCTCTATCTCTTAAGCTTCCTAAGTTTGGTGAAGATGAAATGGTTGCTTTGTCATCATATTACTATTTATATGGTACCTAGGTGTTGGACACATGTCCCACTCATGGCTTGAGCCAATCAAATGTGGGCAAGCCATGGGTGGGACCCACACGGCCAATTTCAACTTAATTAATGAAATGATTAAATCTTAATCCCACTTTAATAATCTAATCATGGTTTATTAATCCCTAATCTCCAATAATAATTCTATACCAAATAAAATGTATAAGCAACTTGTGCATTAAAACAAAATCGGAGGTTAAAAGTCTCCACCTCGTATCCCAAAATAGTCTTGTCCTTAACTTGTCGCGATTAGCTTAAAATATCCCAATGTACAAAAATACGGGATATAATAGAAAACTCTGGCGAAATTTTTATAGAATCCTCGATGACTTAACATTCGAGGACGAATGTTCCAAAAGGGGGGGGGGGGGGGAGAATGTTACACCTCAGAAACTTTCCCTTTAGCGTACAAAGGAGTAGACTGACGAAGGGCATGATGTATACGATGTGTTTATAAGTAAGGAATAGCATTTGATGGCCCTAAACGAGATTTCAAAGACATTTAACGTAAAGAAATAAAGTTGTTAAGGAAAGCAAGTCATATGTTGTGTGTCGGACAAGAATTATGAGTATCGAGTTAATGACATCCTAATGATGCTTTGGAAAAGAGTTATAACATCCCTTAGATTGGTATTGAGGTGTTAAGAAGGTTCCATAAGGATCGGAGATCAAACGAGTCGACGAGAATGATTTCGGAACCGCTGGGCATTATATGGCCCAACATACTGGCCGTATAATCAGCTCAGAATGCCATGTATCTCTGGACCAAATCTACGGCCAGACATACGGTCAGTATAAATTATACGGACCGTATGTTTGTCTGTAGTTTTCGGTCGGGACAGGTTTTAAAACGATATAAGGACCTCTCTCTCATTTTATTTCATTCCATTTCTCTTCTCCACAAGTCAAGAAACCTCTAGAATATTCTCCACCTTTCATCCACAAGAACACAAAGGAAATTGATGATCAACTTCATCAAACCAACAAAAATCACGAGTGTGAAGCACATTAAAGTCACCTAAGTCAAGAAATCCCATTGGAAGTGTAATTAGGGTTTTGGTGCAAGAAGAGTATTTCCACTCAAAGCTTGTTCCTACACCATCTAAGGTGAGTTTTATGGTAATTTCATGTTGTTAAAGGTATTGAGAAGTTGAAACACTTGGATTGTAGAAGAATATAGGAAATGGGTCATAAATGGGGAATAGTGTCATTGTTGAGCCATAGCTTGGAATGAATCATGAATATGGATATGTTGTGATTGTAAGTAGGTTATGAATGACATTTAGAACATGGAATGAGTATTATATGTGAAAGAACACGATAGTGAACTATGATTATGACTATGGAGGAATTGAAGTGAAATTGTGAAATGTGAATAATATAAATGAATGATGATGGTTGTTTATGATATTGTGATGGTTGTTATGGATGTTTGGGAGTTGATATGGAATATGGAGGAAGTCGTATAAACAAAGGAAATGCTGCCCGATTTTCTCTAGCTTTAGTAAGCACGTTCTTATAATTGTTTAGCTAATGTCGATACGAATTCTCTTGAAGGTATAAACGTGGGCATTAAAGGAGGACAACCAAGCAATAGAATAGTTAAACGACAAAGGTATGTAAGGCTAAACCTTTCTTTCTAAGGCATGAATCTTATGCATGATTTTCCTCCTTCTTCAAGAATTTCCTATATTTCGGAAAACTAAGAGCCTATGTTCATGAATATCCATATGAGATAAGAGATACATTACGAATATGATAATGATGATGATGAGCTTAAGTCTAAAGATTCTAGAGTTCACGATATGATGTTCCTAGGAAGCTATTGATGTTAACTATGATCCATTGATGTTTTTCCTTATGTGTACTCACCTTAAAACATTAGTCCCTCCAAGGTGAGATATAACGATTATGATCACTCCATAACGTAATCGGGGTTTTACGACCTCATGTCACCCCGACAAAGCTGTAGTTGCCTTCAAGTTCTAATGTGTGTTTGGTGATAAAGGTATATTGATACTAAGTTATGATAGAGTCATGATATGCCTATGAGATGAATAATAATGTTAAGTTTATGATGAGTATATGACGATACGATTCCACCACGCCTAGATGGCCGGGCATGTCACCGCTAAGGTAGGCTGCATACTATTACACCACGCCTAGATGGCCGAGCATGTCACCGCTAAGGCGGGCTGCTATGTTTACACCGAGCATAGAGGGTCGGGCATGACACCACTAGTGGGCGGCATATGATGGTTACCCGGACGCGGGTTAACGATGATGATGGATATATGATATGATGATGTATATGCTATGGTAATACATATGATATGATTATGTATGATATATGTATGAAATGTGTCCACACTTAAAAGTACGCAGGTTATATCTTCATCCTATGACTCATGATTTCTCTATTATGTTCACTTCGTTCATGCCTTACATGCTCAGTACAATGTTCGTACTGACGTTCGCTTTCATTGGACGCTGTGTTCATGCCCACAGGTAGACAGGGAGGTGATCCATACTCGTAGGAGCTATTAGCTGACTGAGAGCACCCCATTATTCCGGAGGTGCCGTTGACTAATTCTTTTGATGTATATATATATATATGTTTTGGGCATGATGGGGTCCTGTCCCGTCCCTATGTCTAGTACTCTAGTAGAGGCTCGTAGATACGTAGGTGTGGGTAGTATGGTCTGACAGCTTCTCATCGTCTGTATATATATAAATATATATTATTTTGACAGCCGAAGGGCTTATGCATATAAAGTGAATATGTTTCAAATGAAAATAGTTTTCTTTTTTTGATTATGAGCATAAGAAATATGAATGCACGCTGGATGAGTAGTAGAATGAGTGGTGCTCGGTGGTCAGCCCCGGGTACCCGTCATTGCCCTAGTCGGGTCGTGACAATCATGGCAGAGGATCATTGCTCTTGTTATTCTATCCGTCTAGGGTCAACAAAGATATACCGTGACATCAAGGAGGTCTATTGGTGGGATGGAATGAAGAAGGATATAGCAGAGTTCATAGCCCAGTGTCCTAACTGTCAACAGGTGAAGATTGAACATCAGAAGCCCGGCGGATTATTGCTGGCTATGGAGATCCCGACTTGAAAGTGGGAAGTAGTTAATACGGATTTCATTTCAGGCTTACCCCGGTCTCAGCATAGGTTTAACTCTATATGGGTAATTGTTGATAGATTGACAAAATCAACACATTTTCTACCTGTCAGGACTACGTTCTCCGCCGAGGATTATGCAAAGCTTTATATTAATGAGATAGTCTGACTTCATGGTGTTCCTGTGTCCATTATCTCTGACAGGGGTACGCAGAGATCTTTTTAGGAGGGTTTGGGGACTAAGGTGAGCCTTAGCACAGCATTTCACCCCCAAACAGACGGACATGCTGAGCGTACCATTCAGACCCTTGAAGATATGTTAAGGGCATGTGTACTAGATTTTAGGGGTAATTGGGATGATCATTTGCCTCTTATTGAGTTTGCGTACAACAATGGTTACCACGCCAATATTCAGATGGCCCCTGTCACGACCCAACCCCGTAGGCCGTGACTAGTGCTCGAGCTGGACACTCGTATACGTACCTGTTAGATATAGTCAAACCGAAACTAAACACAATATGGAAGCTTGCAAAAACAAAACGTTGTCTTAGAACTGTCACATATATATATCAAGGTAACCTGTCTCCTGAGGAGTCACAACCAATCAAGCATGATATAATACACAAGCCGGCAAGGCTGCCACTACATACGGGAACATCCCAAAACATATACGCAAGCCGACAAGGCTGCCACTACATACAACATCCCAAAATATATCATATTTACACAGCTGCACAACATCTATATACAACCCACACATATGTCTACAGACCTCTAAGAGTATCATAGTGAAATATGACGGGACAGGGCCCCGCCGTACCCCTGGATCAACATATATATACATCAAAAGATCTGTACCAAAAGTCTAGGCTTCGGAATAATGGAGCACTCCAAGATAGCTGAGTAGAAGTCCTAAGCTGAAGGATCACCAAATCGAGTATCGGTACCTGCGGGCATGAAACGCAGCCCCCCGAAGAAAGGGGGTCAGTACGAGATATGTACTGAGTATATAAAGCATGAAACACAACAAGGAAGATCATAACTAAAATAGAGATTCCAGGAGACAAGTATGATAATCAAGAAATCACTGTACCTGTGCCTTATGAAATAAAATCATGCATAGCTATATCATATACCATATCCGACCCATTATGGACTCGGTGAATAAGTCGTATACATGTATACCATGCCCGGCCCATCATGGGACTCGGTGCCATCATCACATCATCATATCATCATATCATATATATATATATATATATACACATTACCCGGCCCTCTAGTGAGGGACTCGGTGAACAATGCAGTGAAACTGTGCACGAATACATACCCGGCCTGGGACTCGGTGAAAGATGTAATGACAACATGCACGAGCAGAGTAGTGAGCAACCATATGCAAACTAAATCATCATTTGAGACTCAATGGAATATGTAGAATGAACTAACACTCGAGTATCAAAGACGACAGTCATGTTAAGTGTTCTTTGAGTGTCACGATAGATTATATCAAATAGAACCTCAGGAATCATAGACACGTATCAATATAATATGAAATAGCTTATGGAAGTCAAGGACAGTAGCCATCCTAGTGTCTCTAAGAATAGGAGTTTATACATTCGTCGTTTGTTCGTTTCATATAAATCATGCCAAAAGAAAGAAAGGATGGCTTTACATACCTTTATCGCTTATCCGTGATACAATACGTATACGCTGCCCGAAGTGTCTCAACCTATATTAAGATGTTAAGAACTCATAGTTAAGCTACGGAAAGGTTCAAAACGTATTCCGACGTTAGTAGCTCATTTCTAGAAAATTAGGCGGCATTTTCCCTATATTCAAGCCGACTATAAAACAACCAAGTCAACATCAATAACCACACGTTCAAGTACTATATCAAGTCTAGCCAAGACAAGATTCAAGAATACTCCGAACAGCCCGCATAACATTCTAAATTAGCCCACACATTACAACATTCAATAATCGTTAACATAATGACTACGACATATTCAAGTTATTCTTAATAATCTATAGCCATAACACTTCATGAAACGACCTTATAATAGTCCAACAATTACAACACAATGCATGATCTTACTACACTTAGTCCTTTAATTTAACAAGAACGACAACGCAACCCGAACCTGATCGTTGTCAAAACAATACAACTATAACGTTCAATATCAAATTCCTTCACTTTCATCATATAGTCAACGACCACAATAACGACAACATTAATCGAAATTAATCCACCATTTTTAGCTTAGAACAGCCCCAACATGGCCCAACGGAATCTTAACACTAACAAATACAATTCCTTCACTTTTAACACATAATCCATAACAATAATAACAACAACAACAATCAACCCAACCTAATTTAAACAACTCCAATTCTGTCCATTTCAACACCAACACTAATCATGCAATTTTCTTACTTTCAATTTGACTTAATACAAATTAATCTCTCCATTACAACATCATTAACTCCAATATCATGACAAAAGAAGAAATCTTACCTTAAATTTAATTTGGACAGACCTACAATAGCTTGCACAATTCGCACCACCTCTTCTTCTTCAATTTAAATCCTAATGTTGTTGCCTCCTTGGAACATGTAGAACACTTTTATGAAATTAAAATTCTCTTCCTCTTTCATCTTTGGAGTTGGCCGTGAGTGCCCAAGGGGGTTGCCATGGCTGTTCACACTTCCTTCTCCAAATCAAGATGAAATTAGTGGTTTATTTATGTTGAAGTGGGCTGGTTGTAAGCTTCAAAGGGTTGCTGCCATAGCCATGGCCGTGGCTCTCTCTCTAGTTTCTAATGAAGATGAAGAGCTTCTCTCTCTTGTTCAACTTGTGGATGAAGAAAATGAAATATGAGTCATCCATTTGCTATATATATCTTTGCCCCTATTGATGACATATGTCCCGACACAATGACATGTGTCCCACTCAACCAAGCACCAATCGTATTCGGCCACATTTTGTGGGGCCCACTTAGTGGTCTCATTAACTTAATTAATCTTAATTAATCACTAATCCCCACTTAATAATCTAATCATGGTTAATTAATCCCTAATCTCCACTAATATTTCTATGCTATTTTAAATTTATAAGCAATTCATGCACTAATTAAAATCGGGGATTAAAAGTCCTTGTTTCATATCCCAAAATAATCTTGTCCTTGAACTTATCTCGTTTAGCTTAAAAATATTCCAATGTACAAAAATATGGGATATAACGACCCCGTATGAAGCATTATATGGGCGGAAGTGTAGATCACCAATTGGATGATTTGAAGTGGGAGAGACAATATTAGTTGGGCCAGACTTAATTTAGCAAGCGATGGATAAAGTTAAGCTTATTCGGGATCGATTATTAACAGCCCAAAGTCGACAGAAGTCTTACATGAATAATCGCTGATGAGACTTGGAGTTCTAAGTTAATGATTAGGTATTCCTAAAGGTATCACCGATGAAAGGCATTATGAGATTTGGTAAAAAGGTTAAGCTTAGCCCTCGATATATTAGGCCTTATAGGATTATTTGTAGAGTGGGCAAGGTAGCTTATAAGTTGGATCTACCTTCCATCTTAAAGTCCATACATCCAGTCTTCCATGTATCCATGCTCCGTAAGTGTGTTGGAGATCCTTCGAGAGTTGTACCCATCGATGATGTTCAGTTTTTCAAGCAACTATCATATGAAGAGGTTCCCATTGGAATCCTGGATAGACAAGTTCGGAGGCTAAGAACTAAAGATGTAGCCTTAGTGAAAGTTCTTTAGAGAAACAACAATAGGGAAGAAATGACTTGGGAGGCTGAGGAAGATATGAAGTCCAAGTATCCACATTAATTTCCACTCCCAAAAGAAGTTCAGTTAGAGACGTCATTGTCATCAGGTGGGGCCATTATTACCATAGTTGTGGTAGCCACAGGTACTGTATATTTTGGGTTGTTGTGACAGGATGGTAGTGGTACAATTACAAGAGAAACTCTGGCGAAATTTTCGTAGAATTTCTAAGAGTTTAACATTCGAGGACGAATATTTCTAAGGGGGGAGGAATGTAACACCTCGTAGTTTTGTACGTTAAGATTCGTTTGGTGTTAGCTGTATAATTGTGGATATTAGAGTACCTTCTAGGATATATGAGATTATATGCGCCTACCTTATGATTATGAGGGTTTAAGTTCATATAATAAGCTACAGAAGGATTGGAGGCCAACAATCAAGGAAATTAAGTTTGTTGGACTTTGGAGAAAATATAAGGGGCAATTTTGGTCTAACTTGGAGAAAGAATATCTTTTAGTATATGAGGAGTTTTAGGGCAGAGCAAAAGCCTAAATTTAAGTTCATGAAGTCTAGTTTTCAATCTAACAAACCGCTCGTCGATAGGGCATCGGAGTAGAAAGTTATCGACGTTACAATTTAGGCCGCCAAAGCAGAAATTAACCCTTCGGGAATGCAACCAAAGGGCCACGAACGCAAAGTGGAGGATTGAATAACCCTTCGCGAACGTGACCCAAGGCCACGAACACGAAGGGCAAATTCCGAGTTGGTGGAAACCGACTCTAAACCTTATATAAAGGGTTTACCCCTAATTTTTCATCCAAATACCCCTCTAAACTCCCCAAACTTTTTGGAATAATCCCCCAACTTCTAGTTATAAAATTTTAGAGCTAATTAAGCGGAATTCTCCAGATTTAAGTTCGGACAGCGTATAGTTGCGATTATAATATCTTGTTGCGGCGAATCTGGACTTGGATTCAAGGTGAAAAGTGAAGGTATTGGAGATACAGCAGAAGTAAGGTATGAATCTTCCCTTATTAATATTGATTTAGGTTTATTTACGGAGGTATAGCTATTAAATGATCATATGACGAATTTGTTGGTTGAGAAATTGGATAACTTCGTGTGGGATGTTTTATGGAATATTTTGGTATGAATAATGATGTTGTTGGCGTTGGAGTTGTTGTTATGTGTTGGTTGTTGGTATTGTGATTTCGGGCAAAGGATAGAAACAGGGGAGATGCTGCCCGAATTTCGGCAGATTCTAAAAGGATTTAAATTGAAAGCTTAAGACAAGCATATGATGATGAGTCTAACGATAGTATGAATAGTTTTATATGTAGATTACGACACTACGACTGATCTTGTGTAGATTACGAGGCAGGAAGCCGGTTGGAAAGTTGGGAAGTAAGCTTCAGTTATGTTAAGGTTGTTCCTTCTTTTCTTGGCATGATTCCATATATGGTAATCGCGTGATAAACCTTATGACTCGAGATTTGTCAAAGTAGAGCTTGTAATATTATTGTCTAGTTTTCGAGTGTTATGTTATTCTTTCTGAGGGGCCATATCCCTTCCCCATGCCCTTGAGTTTATAGTGAGACAGAAGAGACATGTTACAATATCAGTTTTTTTCAGCATATGCATGATATACTACATGATATACATATATATTTTCCTTTAGCCTAGCCACTTGGTCAGTGAGACATTTTTATTTTGCCTGGCCTACGGGTCAGTGATACCAATATGCCTGGCCTACGGGTTAGTGAGACGGCTATGCCCGGCCTACGGCGATGAGACAAATATGCACGGCCTACGGCCGAGAGACGGTGCTCGCCGACGGGTCAGTGAGAATTATTACCTAGCTACTTGGCCAGTGAGATTTTACAGTTGCCTGGCCACTTGGTCTGTGAGATATATATAATAGTTTTATATTTCATTTTATATGAGACAGGTCTGGAGAGATATTTAGGGCATTCTTTCGCCTCCAGATTGTATTGGTTTCAGTTCAGTTTCAGTTATCGCTACCTTACATATTCGGTACATTATTTTGTACTGACGTTCCTTTTGTTGGGGGCGCTGCATTCATGCCTTCAGTGCGCATCGACGAGTTGATAGGCCTCCACGAAGAGACGGGATCGATACGAGTCGATTGATGAGCTCTATTTCTTTTTGGAGTTGCCGGGTCCTTTGGAGTCTTTCCTTTTTGTTTCCAGATGGTATGGTACAGTCACACATCTCCCTAGAGGCTTATAGATGAGTCCTGTATATAGTGTGTCTATGTGATAGCCTTGTCGGTTTGTGTATGTCTGCTGGATACTGTTAGCTTTGTACGATCATAGCAGCCTCGTCGGCTTGCTCAGTTGTGTGTATATATATATTTTGGGTGTGTAGGCCAAGTTCAGACGAGACAGTCAGTATTTGTACATATATCCAGATTGCAGCCTCGCCGGCTTATTGGTGTTGTTTGTGTGCATGTAGGCCTTACTGGTTTAAGTTGGGGGTTACTCCTCAAAGTTTCAGATTTAGAGTGGTTCGCTCGGGCCTAGTTTGGCATCGAGCACCGATCACGCCACTCCAGATTGGGGGCGTAATAGAGATTGCATGGTCAGGCTTCGGAAAAAGTTCGTGCTCCAGGGGTACACCATACTGCTGCTGTGGCCCCATGTTTAGATGAAGCTGTAGGACTTGAGGTATTTCCTAGACCAATGGTAGGGTCGGTGATGAGCATGATTTGTTTTGGCGGTTCACTAAGATGAAGACTCTGGTCTTCTATGGAACTAAGGCTAAGGATGCGTATGAGTTTATCATGGACTTCGCTGAGAGGCACCATCGGATGGGGACGGTAGAATAAGTATGGTGTTGAGTTTGTGATCTTCCCTCTTGGGTGATGCCGTATGGTGGAGGGCTATTGTGGAGTGTAGGTCAGCGGGATTGCCTCCGTTGACGTGGACTCATTTTTATTAGGTTTTCTTAGAGAAGTTTGTTCCTTGTACCTTGAGGGATAGAAGGCAAGATGAGTTTAGGAATATTGAAGCAGGATAATTCGTCAGTCGCTGCTTATGAGGGCCGGTTCCATTCTCTATCTCGTTATGCTCTCCAGCTATTACCTACTGAGGAGAGAGTTAGGGGATTTGTGAAACCGTTGAACACTGCTCTTCAGTTATCAGCTCTTCAACTTGTTGCCCCAGGTGCTTCCTTTCAGGAGGTGGTGGATCATGCTAGGACCATTGAAGATGTTAGGTAGTATGGTTATAATAAGTACACCGAGAAGTAGGCTCTAATGGGCGGTACTTTTAGTGGCTCTTTTTCTAAGGGCCATATTTCCCAGTTCTACTCGGGACGCCCTATTTAGTGAACCATGCAGGCTTTAGTTAGAGACCCATTAGGGCCAGTCAGTACTATTCTAGTTAGCCAGGGGGTTCGCGGGCCAAAGTTCTAGACTATGGTGGTTATTCGGCTTCTTCAATTTTTGTTTAGCTTCCGAAGCTGGACCGCGGATGCTTTTGGTGTGGTGAGATGGGGCATTTCAAGAGAAATTGTCCCAGACTTAGAAAGAGTGGCCGGGCGCCGCACCTCACTAGGGCTCCGGTTTCCATCGCTAGGGAGGGGATCTTATGGTGAAAATCGTGCTCGGACCGGGCATGGAGGTCACACCGGCAGAGGTGGCACCCAGGCCAAGTAGTGGCAATTCCAATCGGTGAGGTGGACATCATCTTGGTAGGGGCGAGCTCGACAAGACGGGGTTGATCGTGGAGTTCGGGCTGGGCGAGTGGACGGCTCATTGTTATGCCTTCCCCGTGTAGATTGAAGCGAGAGGGCTCGTATGTAGTCATCACATGTAACATCTCGATGCAGTAACCGGATGGCTTATTTATTGTTTGATTCGGGGTCTACATTTTCCTATGCGTCTACATATTTCCCCTATGCATGTATTTACTTCAGTTGGAGACTTTGTGGCTGTAGATAGAGTTTATCGGTCTTGTACTGTCACACTTATTGTGTATGGTACCTTGGTTTACTTAGTTATTCTAGACATAGTAGATTCTGATGTCATATTGGATATGAGTTGGTTAGCTCCTTATCATGCGACTCTGGATTGTCCTGCCAAGACAGTCACCTTAGTTATACCTGGGGTGACTAGACTTCAGTGGAACCGTAACCTTAGTCCTCCCCATAGAAAATTATTTCCTTTATTATGCAAAGAAGATAGTTGATAGGGGGTGTTTGGCTTATTTGGCCCATATTCGTGATACTAGTGCAGAGGCCCATCTATTGAGTCAGTACCGATAGTGTGTGAGTTTGCAGAGGTGTTTCCCGCGGACCTGCTGTGTGCCACCCGGTCCGTGATATTGATTTTTGCGTACCGACTTAGAGCCAAGGACCTACCCTATTTCTATTCCG
>NW_026727971.1:0-29757 GCF_029784015.1 Lycium ferocissimum | reverse complement strand
CGTATATATGACTATTTGGGTACGGCGGGGCCGTCCCTTGTCTTCTCGATTTTGTTACGTATGTTAGAGGCACGTAGACATGTACGTGGGTTTGTGGGTTGTCACCGGTCGGTACGTACGTTCGAGTCCGCGACTGCGCGTTATGATAGCCTCGGCGGCTAGTGTACGAGTGTCTAAGTATGTTTATGTAGGTATATTTACGCGCGATGTATTTTATATACGTACGAATTTTTGTATGTTTGATCGGAATTAGCTATTTGGTACGCCGGATCTGTTCGGTAGGTACGTGTGGGTGTCCAAGTAGGACACCAGTCACGGCCCACGGGGTTGGGTCGTGACACCTGCAACCTCAGGTACACATAATCTGTCCCTATATAGTAGTACTCCGTCAGGTGTAATCTCGAATGGGGTCTTCTCCTTTTCAAGGGCTGTATATCTATACTGTGCCAGAACAGGGGCCTCGTATTGACGTCGCTTTACCTCTTCCATAATAGAGGATTCAGCAACCTCTCGGATAGAAACCCTAGTATCTCCAAAATCAGCCAATCGGACTCCAAGACTAGCTAGCTGATAAATCTCACGGACTGTTTCCTTCCTTTTTGGTTGCACGTCTATCAAGCTGCCCATAGACTTACGGCTAAGTGCATACGCACAACGTTTGCTTTCCCGGATGTTATAGAATATCAACATCATAGTCTTTCAACAACTCTAGCTTGACTCCGTCATAGATTGACTCCTCCTTCGCTTAAAAATATATTGAAGACTCCTATGATCCGTGTAAATATCAACATGCACGCCATATAGATAATGCCTCCATATCTTCAAAGCGTGAATCACCGCTGCTAATCCAGATCATGAGTAGGATAATTTCTTTCATGTTTCCTGAGCTGACGGGAGGCATAGGCTATAACTCTACCATCTTGCATTAATACACAACCTAGCCCAACACGAAGCATCACAATAAATGACATAACCATCTGGTCCCACGAAGAGTTAAAAAGCTCGGAGCTATAGTCAACTTATCTTTCGGCAAGCTGAAGCTTCGTTCACAAGCATCGGTCCACCGGAACTTAGCGCCTTCGAGTTAGCCTTGTTAAAAGGCGCCGAAATTGAAGCAAACTTCTCCACAAATCTCCCCGTAATATCCTGCTAACCCCGAGAAACTACGTACCTCAATAGGTGTCGTAGGTCTAGGCCAAGTCTCTACGGCCTCAATCTTCTATGCTATCTACCCGAATGCCATCGGCTCAATAATATGCCTAAGAATGCTACGATGTCAACCGAATTCACATTTAGAGAACTTAGCATACAATTTCTGGTGCTTTGGAGCACCCCAAGTGGATTCTCGGATGATCCGCATGCTCCTCCTCTGATCGTGAATAGACCAGAATATCATCAATACATACAATCACGAATATATCTAGGAACGTCTTGAATACTCGGTTCATCAGGTCCAAAAACACTGCTGGAGCATTAGTCAGCCCAAAAGACATCACCCTAAACTCATAATGCCCATATCGGGTCTGAATGCAGCCTTTGGATTATCTATCTCTTACCCACACCCGGTGATAGCTCGATGCGGCAGTCTATATTCGAGAAACACTTGGCACCCTGCAACTGGTCAAATAAATCGTCAATCCTGGGGAGGGGATATCTATTCTTTATGGTCACCTTTTTCAGCTGCCTATAATCAAGACACATCCGCAGCGGCCCATCTTTCTTTCTCACGAATAGTACTGGTGCTCCCCAAGGGTGATGTCTTTGGCCTAATGAAGCCCTTCTCTAACAAATCCCTCAGCTACTCCTTGAATTCTTTCAGTCCTGCAGGTGCCATTCTGTAAGGAGGAATAGATATGGGCTGAGTATCTGGCAACACATCTATAGTGAACTCTATCTCCCGCTCAGGAGGAAGACACAAGTTCATCTGGAAATTCATTGACTACCGGGACTGACTGAAGAGTCGGTACCTCTGCTTTCAAGTCATGCACATGAACCAGATGATAAATATAACCCTTTCTAACCATCTTCCTTGCCTTGAGGTATGAAATAAACTTACCCCTCGGCGATGCCGTATTCCCTAGCCATTCTATAGTTGGCTCCCCTGGGAACTGAAATCGAACTATCTTGTTTCTACAATCAATGTTAGCATAACAAGAAGCTAGCCAATCCATACCCATAATAACATCAAACTCAGTCATATCTAATGTTATATCCCGTATTTTGAATAACGGGACAACATGAGTGAATTATGATAAGTTAGGGACAGGACTATCCCGAGATACGAAGTAGAGACTTTTGTATGTTTTAAAAGCTCAAGTTGTGTATGATTTTATTGGCATGGAAATGTTAAGGAAACATTTGGGGTCAAATTTCATTTTTGGAAAGTGTATTATGATATGAAAAAAAAAAAAAAAAAAAAAGGGACCATGTGGCCGGCCACCTTAGGTGTGGGCCATGGCCATATGGATGATCAATATATGGTCTTTAAAAGATGACTAAGTCATCTTCCACACTTCAACATTTCTAGAAAAATCAAGAAAAATTGGAGAAGAGAAAGAGAGAGGGTTTCGGCCATATCCCTCAAAATTCAAGACAAAAATTAAGTCATCAAAAAAATTATTTCTTCAAGCAAACCTACTAATTGAAGGGTGCTTATTAACGTGGAAGTGTTGTTAGAAGCGATAGATTACTCGTTTTCATCCTTGGCCAACTTTAGGCAAGTTGAGAAGTTGTGAAGAAAGGTGAGTTTTAATCTTGTTTTATGTGTTATGAATGGTTTATATGTGTTGTAGTATGCTAAAATGGATGAAATTCATGAAGGAAGTCATGTTGAAGTGAGGTCGTGTATGTGGTGTTTGGCCGTGTGTGTGTGTGTGTTGTGTTAGAAGTGGTAAATTAATTTTAGTTAGCATGTTTTGATTGTTGTAGTGTGAAGAAAAGAATGAAAATCATCCATATGTGTGTGTGTGGTGTTGGCCGAATAGGTCCCCTTTGTGTAGATTGAGAATGAACAAATTGTCGTTAGTATTTTAGTTGTCGTCGTTATGGATTCTATGATGAAAAATGCAAGTTTAATGACTCAAAATGATGTTGTAATGATTATGGGTTGATTTGGAAGTTAATGCGAATTTTGTGTAATTTTTGTAGTTATGGAAGTGACATTGTAAATGTGTGGATTTATTGGTGTAATTCATGAATTTGAGAGAAAGAAATATGGGTGTAGTGCCCTCGGGTTGGGGACAGTTTTTGGGTGAGTTGGAGTGTGGTTTGGGTTGTTTGGAAAATTGTGTGAATTGTTTAAAGCGTTCTTGAATATTGTTTGAATGGTTTTGGATTAGCAATCGAATGTATAAACGTTGATATTGGTTTGAATGTAAGTAGTTGAAGTGAGTATATCGGAATATTATGAATGTTGTTGTTGAATTATGTAAAAAGGGCTATTAATGTTAAGAATGCATTTTGAATTGATTATTGATGTGGTAGTTTGGTTGTTGGTGTTGTTGTTGATGAATTTGGCTGAGTTGAAATCTCGGGGTTGGTGTATTTACAGGGGAAATGCTGCCCAAATTTCTGTAGAATTTGATGTTTGTTTGGAATTGAATGCCTAAATGCTTAGCTAATGTTGGATATCTATTGGCGCTATGTAGATCTTGGAGTGCCCGAGACTTGAGGTTCGGCTTAGCTTGAGAGCGGACGAGGTATGCGAAGCCTAAGCTTTCTTTCTTTTGGCATGTCCTAGTGTTAATTAGGTTGTGACACGAGCCTCGGGGTAACTCCACTCTCGAGATCCGAGCTTATTTATGCATCTTATTCGCTTCTAAAGACTTACTCTTTTAATGTAGCCTAACTAAGGTCCTTATGTTTTCATTTGATTGAATTTCAAAGGTTTTGTAAAGAATTTTGTTTTTAAAAGATTCCGAAACTACGAACGCTCGTAACTTTCGTAGACGAGCTCGGATCGCCCCGAAACATTCGTAGGGGATTCCATAAGGCATAACATCCCCTAACTTCCATAAGCGGGCTCGGATGGGGTTGACACCGGTCCGTGGGTCCCGCGACTTTTCTATGTTCGTTCTTAATGACCTTCGGGAAGGACTTAGTATTACTTTCACCTTAACTCCCGAGTATGGATTCCTTATTTATTTAATGAGTTTATGACTATGATTTTATGCATATGGTCACTCACGACTCCGCTCGTGCATATGGTTAGTACTTCCTTCGCCGGGTCCCGGGCCGGCAATGTTTCGTGCGCACTATGTGATATTCGGCAGTATGATGTGTTACGGTTCACCGAGTTCCTCGCTAGAGGGCCGGGCAACGCTTATGGCGTTATGATGTGTTACGGCGTTATGATGTGATGTGATATGTCGGGTTTCGAAGATATGAAATCTTCTGGAGTATGATGTGGTATGGCGCCATCGACAGGCGGGCGACCATCGTTCTAAGAGCCCATGCATGATTTATGTTTTTAAACTAAATTTATTGACATTTTGCATATTGTACTTATTTTCTGTATCTTCTGTTCGATTATGATTCTGTTACTATATTTTTCTTGCTTTGCATACTCAGTACATATTCCGTACTGACCCCCTTTCTTCAGGGGATGCGTTTCATGCCCGCAGGTACAGACGCTCAGGTTGGTGATCCACCCACCTAGGACACCTATTCTGCTGTCTGGGAGTGCTCCTTCGTCCGGGGCTTATATTTTGGTATATATACTTTTCTGTTGCATATGTATATATTCATTCAGGTGTACGGCGGGGCCCTGTCCCGTCATATGATTCTGTTACTCTGTTTAGAGGTCTGTAGACATGTATGTGGGTTATGGTTGCTCCTGTACAGATGTGTTCGTACGTTGTATGTTTGGGCGGTCTTATCCGCCGTGGTAGCCTTGTCGGCTGCATATGCGCATTTTGGTATGCTATGTACATTACGACAGCCTCGCCGGCTTTTGTGACATATGTTAGCTATTATGCGATAATCTGAGACTATCTGTGATTATTATATTTATGCAACTGTAGTATGCCAATTCTGAGTGTCAGGGAAGTATGAGTGTCCAATTCGGACACTAGTCACAGCCTACGGGGTTGGGTCGTGACAAAAGTGGTATCATAGCGGTTCGTCCTCGGAATGTCTACGACCGTGTCTAGTAGAGTCTGTTTATCGGTGTGTTGTGCACCACATCTATAAACGAGGGGCTACAGGACATTTAGGATGTTTTCTTTCTTTTACGATCTTAGATCGTGCGATAGAGCTGTATTATTAGGATAACTTCTTTCTAACGAATTGCTATGTTTTCAGCGATGCCTTCGTGAAAGGCGACAGCTGCCCAGAAGGACAAGTCTATTGCAGTGGGAGAGACCAGTCGGGCCCAGAGAGTTACTAGGGCCGTGCTCGGCTCGAGCCGGAGGGGGTGCCCCGGTCGGCCGGTTCGCCACCCCATCGCCATCGGAGGGGCATAGGCGGCGGCGAGTGGCGGGGACGAGGCGGCTCCATCGCCCGCTCTCACGAGGTTCGAGTGCCGAGAGCCTCCGGCTCCTCGGCCGGGGGCGGAGGACGGGGCTATGAGGGACGTCATTCGGTTGCTTACCGTTGGTAGCGGGGCGGTCCCGAGAGGCACGGAGCGAGGAGGTGATCGAGCGGGCGGGCGTGACGATCGAAGGGCCGCTATTTCTTGACACCGTAATCCGCGAGTTTTCGGGTCAAAGCCCGAGAGGACCCCCGAGTTCATCGGACGGATGCGGCGTACATTGCGGTTGATTAAGGCTTCCAAGACGGAGTCTGTCGAGTTTGCATCGTACTGGGTTGTATGACATAGGCGCTTGGTACGAGTCTGGGAGGCGTCCGAGGCGAGGGTGCTCCACCGAGTTGTGTGGGGTGAGTTCACGAGAGGCCTTTCTTGGCCATTTTCTACCCCGAGACGAGATGAGCCGGGGTTCACATATTTTTACATCGAGCGGGCGGCGGGTGTCGGGAGTATAGCCTTGAGTTTGATTCTCTACGGCTAGATATGCGCCTCATATTGTGGGCGACATGGTGATCGAGTGCACCGGTATGTGATGGGGCTGGATACTTATTTGATTGACAGCTGTATGGCGATGGCTTCTCAGCCCGGCATAGATATTGCACGGGTACAGGCGTATGGCCAAGGTATGGAGGAGCGACATAGGGGGCGCCAGCCCGATAGGAGTTATGACAGGGAGCCGGCCGAGGGCTAGGTCGGCCGGGTACGGGGAGATTCTCGAGGCGAACGGCCTCGGCGGCGGCACGGCGATATTCCTCCCAGCCAGCCCGGAGTACACCCCCACAGCCTACAGGCAGGAGACCCGACAATGCTGGATATTCGGGGAGCGAGTCGAGCTCCCGGGGCTTCGGAGCTCACGGACGGGCGAGAGGGTTCCGGCCGGTCGAGGCCACCTATACCTCGATGCACACTTATTGTGGGAGACAGCGCCACAGGGAGTGTTGCGGGTGCCACGGGTGAGAGACTGCGGCCGTCGGGGCCACGTGATGAGAGATTGCCGCTCGAGGGCGGTGCGGGGGGTGCGGCTCGGCCTTCGGGTTCGAGTCTTCCGGTTCATCTTCATCATCGGTAGCCATGCGCCTGCGCGGGCGAGGTATGCGGCACCGAGAACGGGGGCGCGGTAGAAGCCGTGGCGGGGCGTCCGGTTCTAGCGGTCCTTCGGGCCGCATATATGCTTTGGCCGGCCGTCGGGACCGGGGAGGGGCGTCGCCTAACGTGGTTACAGGTACATTATTGGTTTTCTCTCGAGCTGTATATGCATTGATAGATCCCGGCTCTACTTTATCATATATTTCCCTCTTGTTGCTAATAAAATTGGGATAAAACACGAACCGATAGAACCATTTGAGGTAGCCACTCCGGTAGGGATTACATTATAGCCGAGCGGTATATAAAGATTGTTCGGTAATTATCTGTGACCGTTGCACTAAGGCAGATTTGATAGAACTAGATATGACCGAATTTGATATTATTATGGGTATGGACTGGCTGGCTGGCTTCGTGTTATGCTAATGTTGATTGTCAAAAGAAAGTAGTCCGCTTTCAATTCCCAGGTGAACCGGTTATAGAATGGGCAGGTAATACAGCATCGCCGAGGGGCAAGTTTATTTCATACCTCAAGGCAAGAAAAATGATCCGAAAAGGCTATATTTATCATCTGGTTCGTGTACATGATCTAAAAGCGGAAGCACCGACTATTCAATCAGTTCCAGTGGTTAGTGAATTTCCAGATGTATTTCCAGATGAGCTTCCAGGTCTTCCTCCTGAACGGGAGATAGAATTCACGATAGATGTCTTGCGCCGGACACTCGGCTATATCTATTCCTCCGTACGAGAATACACCAGCGAGAATTAAAGGAATTAAAGGAGCGGTGAGGGATTTATTAGAGAAGGGATTCATCCGACCCGGCACGTCACCACCGGGGAGCGCCGGTATTGTTCGTGAGAAAGAAAGATGGGTCGGCGCGGATGTGTATTGATTATCGGCGGTGAACAAGGTAACTACAAAGAATAAATACCCCCTCCCCGGGATTGATGATTTGTTTGACCAGTTGCAGGGAGCTAAATGTTTCTCGAAGATAGACCTGCGGTCAGGCTACCACCAGGTGCGAGTACGTGAGGCAGATATTCCCAAGACAGCATTCAGGACCCGGTATGGGCATTATGAATTCAGAGTGATGTCTTTTGGGCTGACTAATGCTCCAGCGGTATTCATGGATCTAATGAATCGGGTATTCAGACCGTTCTTAGATATGTTCGTGATTGTATTTATTGATGATATTCTGGTCTATTCTCGGTCAGAAGAAGAGCACGCGGATCATCTGAGGACGGTACTTGGGGTACTTCGACATCAGAAATTATATGCTAAATTTTCTAAATGTGAATTCTGGCTGACATCAGTGGCATTCTTGGGGCATATTATTGGAGCTGACGGCATCCGGGTGGATACCCAGAAGATTGAAGCTGTGAAGAATTGGCCTAGACCCACGACACCGACTGAAGTACGTAGTTTCCTGGGATTGGCTAGTTATTACAGAAGATTTGTGGAGAAATTTGCTTCAAATTCAGCGCCTTTAACAAGGCTAACTCAGAAGGGAGCCAAGTTCCAGTGGGTGATGCTTGTGAACGAAGCTTCCCGATTCTTTGAAGAAGAAATTGACTACGACTCCGGTTCGACACTTCGAGGGACGACGGGTATGTTATATATTGTGATGCTTCTGGCGTTGGATTGGGGTGTGTATTGATGCAGCATGGCAGGGTTATAGCATATGCTTCCCGACAGCTCAAAAAGCACGAAATGAATTATCCCACTCATAATCTGGAGCTGGCCGCGGTGATCCATGCTCTGAAGATATGGAGACATTATTTATATAGTGTTCATGTTGATATCTATACCGATCACAAGAGCCTCCAATATATAAAGCGAGAAGGAGTGAATTTGCGGCGAGAAAGGTGGTTAGAGTTCTTTGAAAGATTATGATGTTGATATTCTATACCATCACAGGAAAGCCAATGTGGTAGCGAGATGCACTCGGTAGTAAATCTATGGGCGGCCTAGCGGACGTGCCATCGAAAAAGAAAGAAAATGGTTGTGAAATTCATCGGTGTAAGTCTTGGAGTCCATTTGGCCGAATGGGGATCTTGGGATTTGTTTGAGAAGTTCTTTGAATCTTCTATTCCGGAAGAAATAAGCGCCGCCAATATGAAGATCATTACGGTGCGATGCGCAGACACGGCCCCGTGAAAAGGAAGACTCAGTTCGAGATTACACCCGGATGGAGTATTACACACGAGGGCGGTTACGCGTACCGGAGGTTGCGGAGTTACGGCGGGTTATGGGCGAGGCAATTTATGCCCGTTATTCTGTTCATTCGGGAGCTACAAAAATGTATCACGATCTCGGATGTGCCGTGCGGTGGGATGGTATGAAAAAGGACATAGCGGAGTTCGTTGCTCGGTCAGCGTTCAAACCCGGCGGGTTAAAATCGAGCACCGAAGCCGGTGGATTATTACGGAGATGGAGATTCCGACTTGGAAGTGGGAGATAATTAATATGGACTTCATTACGGGTTTGCCTCGCACTCCACGGAAATATGATTCCATCCGGGTTATCGTTGACGAGTGACAAAATCGGCCCACTTTCTTCCGGTCGGGGACTACTTATTCGGTGAGGATTATGCCGGATTATATATTAAGGAGATAGTAAGACTTCACGGAGTTCCCATATCTATTATCTCCGACGAGGTACCAGTTTACGACTAATTTACGGAGATCATTTCGGGAAGGATTGGGGACCCGGGTGAGTCTTAGCACAACATTTCATCCTCGGTCGATGGACGGACGAGCGTACTATCCAGACGCTAGGAGATATGTTGCGAGCCTGTGTTATTGATTTCAGAGGTAGCTGGGATGATCACTTGCCATTGGTTGAATTTGCCTATAATAATAGCTACCACTCCAGTATCCAGATGGCACGGTACGAGGCTTTGTGGGGAGAAAATCACGGTCACCGATTGGCTGGTTCGACGTTGGCGAAACTAAGTTAATTGGTCCAGATATGATCCAGCAGGCGGTAGACAAAGTGAAGTTTATTCGGGAGAGATTATTAGCGGCCCAGAGTCGGCAGAAATCGTATGCAGATAATCGACGTCGACATCTGGAGTTCCAGATTGGTGATTGGGTATTCCTGAAGGTATCACCTATGAAAGGTGTTATGAGATTCGACAAGAAAGGGAAGCTCAGTCCAAGATATATCGGGCCTTATCAGGTTATCGAGAATAGGCAAGGTTGCCTTAGATCTGCCACCGATTTGGGAGCGGTTCACCGGTATTCACGTTTCTATGATTCGTAAATGCATTGGTGACCCTTCCGATTATTTCCCACACGTAGATGATATCCGGTCACGGAGGACTATCTTACGAAGAGCAACCTATAGCCATATTGGATCGTCGAGTAAGAAAGTTGAACAAAGATGTGGCCTCGTATGTCTTTATGGCGGAACAATAACCGGGAGGAAATGACCTGGGAAGCTGAGGAGCAGATGAAGAAGAAGTATCCTCACTTATTTTCGGTGCCCACAGGTAATCTAGATTCCTTATTTAATTATGTTGATCAATAAATAAATTGTGTGTAATAGCTACAAAAGAACTCCCCCGAACGGTTTGTAAGGCCCGTAAGGTTAGTTTAACATTCGAGGATGAATGTTCTAAAGGGGGGGGGGGAGGATGTTATATCCCGTATTTTGAACAACGGGACAACATGAGTGAATTATGATAAGTTAGGGAAAGGACTATCCCGAGATACGAAGTAGAGACTTTTGTATGTTTTAAAGGCTCAAGTTGTGTATGATTTTATTGGCATGGAAATGTTAAGGAAACATTTGGGGTCAAATTCCATTTTTGGAAAGTATTCTATTTTTGGAAAGTGTATTATGATATGAAAAAAAAAAAAAAAAAAAAAAACAAGGGACCATGTGGCCGGCCACCTTAGGTGTGGGACATGGCCACATTTATGATCAATATATGGTCTTTAAAAGATGACTAAGTCATCTTCCACACTTCAACATTTCTAGAAAAATCAAGAAAAATTGGAGAAGAGAAAGAGAGAGGGTTTCGGCCATATCCCTCAAAATTCAAGACAAAAATTAAGTCCTCAAAAAAATTATTTCTTCAAGCAAACCTACTAATTGAAGGGTTCTTATTAACGTGGAAGTGTTGTTAGAAGCGATAGATTACTCGTTTTCATCCTTGGCCAACTTTAGGCAAGTTGAGAAGTTGTGAAGAAAGGTGAGTTTTAATCTTGTTTTATGTGTTATGAATGGTTTATATGTGTTGTAGTATGCTAAAATGGATGAAATTCATGAAGGAAGTCATGTTGAAGTGAGGCCGTGTATGTGGTGTTTGGCCGTGTGTGTGTGTGTTGTGTTAGAAGTGGTAAATTAATTTTAGTTAGCATGTTTTGATTGTTGTAGTGTGAAGAAAAGAATGAAAATCATCCATATGTGTGTGTATGGTGTTGGCCGAATAGGTCCCCTTTGTGTAGATTAAGAATGAACAAATTGTCGTTAGTATTTTAGTTGTCGTCGTTATGGATTCTATGATGAAAAATGCAAGTTTAATGACTCAAAATGATGTTGTAATGATTATGGGTTGATTTGGAAGTTAATGCGAATTTTGTGTAATTTTTGTAGTTATGGAAGTGACATTGTAAATGTGTGGATTTATTGGTGTAATTCATGAATTTGAGAGAAAGAAATATGGGTGTAGTGCCCTCGGGTTGGGGACGAGCTTTTGGGTGAGTTGGAGTGTGGTTTGGGTTGTTTGGAAAATTGTGTGAATTGTTTAAAGCGTTCTTGAATATTGTTTGAATGGTTTTGGATTAGCAATCGAATGTATAAACGTTGATATTGGTTTGAATGTAAGTAGTTGAAGTGAGTATATCGGAATATTATGAATGTTGTTGTTGAATTATGTAAAAAGGGTTATTAATGTTAAGAATGCATTTTGAATTGATTATTGATGTGATAGTTTGGTTGTTGGTGTTGTTGTTGATGAATTTGGCTGAGTTGAAATCTCGGGGATGGTGTATTTACGGAAATCTTTGCCGCCAAATTTCGTAGAATTTGATGTTTGTTTGGAATTGAATGCCTAAATGCTTAGCTAATGTTGGATATCTATTGGCGCTATGTAGATCTTGGAGTGCCCGAGACTTGAGGTTCGGCTTAGCTTGAGAGCGGACGAGGTATGCGAAGCCCAACCTTTCTTTCTTTTGGCATGTCCTAGTGTTAATTAGGTTGTGACACGAGCCTCGGGGTAACTCCACTCTCGAGATGTATTCGCTTCTAAAGACTTACTCTTTTAGTGTAGCCTAACTAAGGTCCTTATGTTTTCATTTGATTGAATTTCAAAGGTTTTGTAAAGAATTTTGTTTTTAAAAGATTTCGAAACTACGAACGCTCGTAACTTTCGTAGACGAGCTCGGATCGCCCCGAAACTTTCGTAGGGGATTCCATAAGGCATAACATCCCCTAACTTCCATAAGCGGGCTCGGATGGGGTTGACACCCGTCCGTGGGTCCCGCGACTTTTCTATGTTCGTTCTTAATGACCTTCGGGAAGGACTTAGTATTACTTTCACCTTAACTCCCAAGTATGGATTCCTTATTTATTTAATGAGTTTATGACTATGATTTTATGCATATGGTCACTCACGACTCTGCTCGTGCATATGGTTAGTACTTCCTTCGCCGGGTCCCGGGTCGGCTATGTTTCGTGCGTACTATGTGATATTCGGCAGTATGATGTGTTACGGTTCACCGAGTTCCTCGCTAGAGGGCCGGGTACCGCTTATGGCGTTATGATGTGTTACGGCGTTATGATGTGATGTGATATGTCGGGTTTCGGAGATATGAAATCTTCTGGAGTATGATGTGGTATGGCGACCATCGTTCTAAGAGCCCATGCATGATTTATGTTTTTAAACTAAATGTTTTGACATTTTGCATATTGTACTTATTTTCTGTATCTTCTGTTCGATTATGATTCTGTTACTATATTTTCCTTGCTTTGCATACTCAGTACATATTCCGTACTGACCCCCTTTCTTCGGGGGATGCGTTTCATGCCCGCGGTACGGTACGCTTAGCTTGGTGATCCACCCACCTAGGACACCTATTCTGTCACGTCCGGGAGTGCTCCTTCGTCCGAGCTTATATTTTGGTATATATACTTTTCTGTTGCATATGTATATATTCATTCAGGGGTACGGCGGGGCCTTGTCCCGTCATATGATTCTGTTACTCGGTTTAGAAGTCCGTGGACATGTATGTGGGTTATGGTTGCTCCTGTACAGATGTGTTCGTACGTTGTATGTTTGGGCGGTCTTATCCGCCGTGGCAGCCTTGTCGGCTGCATATGCGCATTTTGGTATGCTATGTACATTACGACAGCCTCGCCGGCTTTTGTGACATCTGTTAGCTATTATGCGATAATCTGAGACTATCTGTGATTATTATATTTATGCAACTGTAGTATGCTAATTCTGAGTGTCAGGGACGTATGAGTGTCCAATTCGGACACTAGTCACGGCCTACGGGGTTGGGTCGTGACATCTAACTCTATCAAATCTGCCAAGGTATGACGACTACATATATTCACCGAACACTTTTTATATACCTGCTTTGCTATAACAGAATCTCCTACCGGTGTAGCTACCTCAAATGGTTCAATCGATTCAGGTTTTATCCCGATTCTACTAGCAACAAAGGGAGATATATATGATAAGGTGGAGCTTGGATCTATCAATGCACACGCATCCCGAGAGAAGATCGATAATATACCTGTAACTACATTTGGTGACGCCTCCTGATCCTGTCTACTAGCCAAAGCATATATGTTGTTCGAAGGACCGCTAGAACTGGAAGCTCCACCACGGCCTCTACCACGGCCTGCTGGTGTCTGAATACCCTGCCCCATAAGGCGCATAGCTACGAAGAAGATGAACCAAGAATCGGCCCGGCTGAGCTGCACCACCTGGACTACCCCCAAACGGATACTCCCTCATAATATGGCCTTGACGGCCGCAAGTAAAGCAAGCACCTGTAGCGAAATGGCATTCCCCAAAATGAGGCCTACCACAACGAGAACACCGAGGCAAAGGTGGCCTCGACTGACCCGAACTCCTGTGCATCTGCGAACCTGAAGCCCTGGAGCTCTGACCAGCTCCTGAATACCCTGTGCTATCAAATCTCCTACCAGTGATCTGTGGGGGTGCACTCCGGGCTGGCTGAGAAGGATATCTACTATACTGCTGAGGCTGCCCGCCTCGAAACTCGCCAGAATACCCAGCTGATCTAGCTCTCTTATGCTGACCCCTGTCATGATCTCTATCGGGCTGACGTCCTCTATGTCGGTCCTCTACCCCCTGTGCATATGCCTGCACTCGAGCAATATCCATACCGGGCTGAGAAGCCATTATCATACAACTATCAATCAAGTAACGATCCAGCCCCATCACATAATGGTGCACTCTATCAGCCATATCAGCCACAATAGTAGGAGCATGTCTAGCCAAAGAATCAAACTCCAGGCTATAGTCTCGAACACTCCTACCGTTCTGCCTCAAATGCAAGAATCTATCAACTCTGGCTCGCCTCATCTCTGGAGGTAGAAAATGGCCAAGAAAGGCCTCTATAAACTCATCCCACACCGCTGGAGGAGCACCCTCGCCTCTAGACAATTCCCAGGACTCATACCAATTAACAGCTACATCACGCAATCGATATGAAGCCAACTCGACAGACTCAGTCTCAGAAGCTCTAATTATCCTCAACGTGCGCTGCATCTGTCGAATAAACTCTTGCGGATCCTCCCCGGGCTTCTACCCGTAGAACTCTGGGGGATTACAAGTCAAGAAATCACGAGCCCTTAAACTATCATGTCTGTCCGCATAATCACCTCCTAACCCGTGCCTGCGAGTCTGCCCTGCCACTAGTCTGGTCAGTAACTGAACTGCATCTCTCATAGCCCTATCCTCCGCCCCTGGCTGAGGAGCTGGAGGCTCGGGTACTGGAACCTCGGGAGCTGGCGGTGGAGCCGCCCCCTGATCTGCAGCTGCTGCTGCTCTAAGCCCCTCTGGTAGTGGCGGTGTAGCAGAGCTCGCTGACTGGAGCACAACCTCAGGCACAAGCTGGGCATGGGCCCTAGTAACTCTCCGGATCCGTCGGTCTCTCCGCTGCATCGACTTGCCTTCTGGGCAGCTGTCGCTTTCTTTGGAGGCATCGCTGTAAACATAATAATCCGTTAGGGAGGAATTATCCTGATAATATAGCTCTATCGCACGATCTAGAGTAAGAAGGAAAGATAACATCCTAAATGTCCTGTAGCTTCCTGTTTATAGATGTGGTGCACAACACACCGATAAACAAGACTCTACTAGACACGGTCTGTAGACACTCCGAGGATGAACTGCTCTGATATCACTTTTGTCACGACCCAACCCCGTAGGCCGTGACTAGTGCCCGAGCTGGACACTCGTATACACCTGTTAACTATAATCATCCACAACTAGCATGATAAGGAACTTATATATATATATATATATATATATATATATATATATATATATATATATATATATATATATATATATAAAAGGCAAGACGTCGCTCATGTATACACATATTATAGTAACCTGTCTCCCGAGGAGTTACAACTGTCACAGATAACATCACACATAAGCCGGCAAGGCTATCATAATATAGGGGAACGTCCCAGCCATACACGAGCCGACAAGGCTACCATAACACACAACTTTATATATATACATACGCAAGTCGACAAGGCTGCCTCTACACACAACATCCCAAAACATATATACTCGTAAGCCGACAAGGCTGCCACTACGAATGGGAACGCCCCGAAACATAAGTCATACAGACACAACTGAACAGTAACTATATACAACCCACACATATGTCTACAGACCTCTAAGAGTGACAACAAGAATATATGACGGGACGGGCCCCGCCGTACCCCCCGGATAAACACATATATACAACAAGAGGATCTGTACCAAAAATCTAGGCTCCGGGACAAGGGAGCACTCCAAGATAGCTGAATAGATATCCTAGGCTGGCGGATCACCAAAGCGAGCGTCTGTACCTGCGGGTATGAAACGCAGCACCCCGAAGAAAAGGGGGTCAGTACGAGATATGTACTGAGTATATAAATTATGAAATACAATAAGAAAGATCATAACTGAAGTAGGGATTCCAGGAGACAAGTATAATAGTCAAGAAGTCACTGTACCTGTACCTTACGAACGAGATCATGCATGTCATTATCATATACCGTACCCGGCCCATCATGGGACTCGGTGAATAATCATATTGTCATATACCGTACCCGGCCCATTATGGGACTCGGTGAATAATCATATCATCATATCATCATGTCATCATATCATCATATCATCATATAGCGTACCCGACCCTCTAGTGAGGGACTCGGTGGATAATGTAGTAAAATGTGCATGATAACATACCCGGCCCGGGACTCGGTGAAAGATGTAACAACCATATGCACGAGCAGAGTAGTGAGTAACAATATACAACTAGGTCACCATCTAAGACTCAATCGACAAGTAGATTAACTAACACTCAAGTATCAAACGATAGTCATATTAAGGAAAGTCTCAGGAACCATAGATATGTATCAAATCAATACGAGACAACTTATGAAAGTTAAGGACATTACTTATTACCGAATCCTTTAGGAATAGGAACCTTTATATATCATTTACTATCCAATCATATAGAAGACTCGAGGCGTAGCTCGACCACTTTAAGAATTCTAATATCAAGAAGTGAATAAGAATCACAAATCATGCTCGAAACTTATGAATAGAATTACCCCGAATCTAATATCATATCTTACTTACGTCTAGGACATGCCAAAAGAAAGAAGGGATAGGCTTTACATACCTGCTAGCGACTATCCGTAAATCCGTTCGCCTCATCGCTCTTTTAGCCTATTTAATATAAGAGTAACGTTATCGTTAGTAACTATATTTTCTAGTTCGTAAATCCGTAGGCCGTCACTTATAGAACTTATTCTTTAACTTATATGTCTCGTTTAGGGTTTTTCATTATTCAAGGACCTAACGAAAATCGGGCAGCATTTTCCCTATATATTCGCCTAACCCGACTTTCTAATTATCCTCCTGTCAACACAGAAATACCAACAACAGTGATATATACATAAAATTCTCACAACTCAGCCCATAACAATTCCAAATCCATTTCAACCCACGATTTCACATACTAACAATTTCATGTATTTTCTTACTTCCGATTTCATCCAATTCAATTTTAATAATTTCATTACAACTTTATTAACACAACTACACCATAAAATAGGAAAATCTTACCACAATTTTCTCGGAGGAATTTCTACTCTTAATTGCTCCAATTTCGCAATTTCTCCTTCCCCGATTCAATATCCGATGTTGCTATCACCTCCTTGAACTTGTAAATCACCTTGGAATTAAATCAAAGAATTTTTTTTTTTTTTAAAACAGCCATGGCTGGCCGTGAACAGTAGCAGCCATGGCTGCTCCCCTTTTTTTTTCTTTGAATTTCTTTTTGGAAATGAAATGAAAGAAATGAAATGTCTTCATCAACTTTCTATTTATATGCTTGCTCCTAAGAGGACACATGTCCCCCTCCTTTGTGAGTCACAAATCCACTTCTTGGATTTTTTTTTTAAATATCGGGTGGGGCCCACTTATTAATTAATCATAATTAATTTAATTAATCACTAATTTTTACTTAGTAATCTAATCACAATTAATCAATCCCTAACCTCCAATAATATTTCTATACCAAATAAACTTTATAAGCACTTGTGCATTAAAACAAAATCGGAAGTTAAAAGTCTCTACCTCGTATCCCAAAATAGTCTTGTCCTTAACTTATCGCGATTAGCTTAAAATATCCCAATGTACAAAGATACGGGATATAACAATAAGAACGGACTTACTAAAGCTAGAGAAAATTGGGTAGCATTTCCTTTGTTTATACTACTTCCTCCATATTCCATATCAACTCCCAACATTCATAACATCAATCATAATATCATAAACAACAAGCATCACCCATTTGCATTGCCCACATTTCACAATTTCACTTCCAATTCTCCATAATCATGACCAAAGTCCATTATCGCGTTCTTTCTCATACAATACTTATTCCATATTCTAAATGTCATTTATAACGTATTTATAATCTCAACATATCCATTTTCATGATTCATTTCAACTACTACTCAATATTGACACTATTCACCCATTTATGACCCATTTTCCATACTCTTCTACAATCCGAGTGTTTCAACCTATCAATACTTCAAACAACATGAGAATATCATGAAACTCACCTTAGATGATGGAGGAACAAGCCTTGAATGGTAATACACCTCTTGCCCCAAAACCCTATTTCACCTTTCTTGGGATTTCTTGACTTGAATGACTTTAATGGGTTTCACACTATTGATTCTTGTTGGTTTGATGAAGTTGATCATCAATTTCCTTGGTGTTCTTACGGATGAAGTGTATGGAGGGTTCTGGAGATTTCTTGAGTTGTGGAGATGAAAAAGGAAATGAATTAAAATGAAGGAGAGGTCCCTTATATTAATCCCAAACCTATCCCGACCAAGATCTACGGACCAACATACGGGGTCCGTATGTTTTCTACTGGCCATATGTCTGGCCGTAGATCTGGTCCAGTGAGACATGTTATATTGCGCTGAATCTACGGTTGGACATACTGTCCGTAGATTTTATACGGCCAGTATGTCTGGCCGTATGTTTGTCTAGCTTTCCGAGACTCGTTCTCGTCAACTCGTTTGATCTCCCGATCCTTATGGAACCTTATTAACACTTGTTTATCACTTCATTAGCATTCTAAGGGACGTTATAACTCTCCCTCAAAGCATCCTTAAAACATCATTAACTCGATACTCGTAATTTTGCCCGACGCACAACTTATGACTCGCTTTCCTTAGCAACTTTCTTTTCTTAACTCGAATGTCTTTGAAAATCTTAATTAGGGCCATTAAAGACTATTTCTGACTTGTCCAAACATCACATACGTCATGCCCTTCATTGGTCTATTCACTGTACGCTAAGGGGAAATTTCTAAGGTGTAACACTCATGACCTCTTTCTTTGTTCTTGGCAATGGGAGTTCTTGAATTGCTTTGATCTTTGTGGGATCCAACTCAATACCATGACAACTGACTATGAATCCTAGTAATTTTCCTGCAGGTACTCCAAATGCGCATTTCACAGGATTCAACTTCTAATCGTACTTGCGGAGTCTGTCGAAGAATTTTCACCCGAGAGAACACAGGGTCAAGCCAAGCCATGACCCGCCTGCTTATAGGTATGGGTAGGTGCCTTAGAGGAGTTCCACCAGCTGCCTGCACAAGCTAGAAATCTTATCAATGTTGATAAAGCTCAGATTCCTTCGTTAGTAAAGTAGTTAACCAAACATAAGTAACAAGTTCGTCAGTCCTTCCTCCGATGCCTCCTGTTCATTCTTCTTCATTTCATCATTTTGTTGTGTAGCGTTCGGACTCATGTTCCTTCTAGAACCCCCCTCACTCTCCCTTTTTCAATAAATAAGCCCCGCGAGCCCCTCTCTGATAAGGAAGGAAATGACATAATCTCAATTTTACGATATATCCGGGCTACAAGTGGGTCTATAAAGTCAACAAAACGCTGATGAAGCAATTGAGGGATTGAAGGCTAGATTGGTGGCCAAAGGATACACATAAGAGTATTGAGTCGAACCCCTTTCCTTAGAGTCAAGTGGCTGAACGCTAATGAACAACATGATCTTTGTTACACCACAGAAATTTCGCGTTACTAAGGCTGTAGATGGCTTAATGTGAGCTCAAGGAGGAGCAAATATTACAAGTATAAAGGATGAAATTCTAATGTATTAGCATGAGGATAGCATGAGTATGATATTTGGAATTCGTACATTCTGATTTGAATGATACGTTAAAAGATATAACCCTCGTAACCGTAAGCTGAGGGGGGCCCACATGATGTGGTTTTTATAAATGACATATGAAAATTTATATGGACAATGTATGTGAAGTTAAACACAACTCAAGAAGGACCCTTGAGCCAAATCCAAGTGGAAGCTCTCCAAAAAGATGTTTTTAAGTTACGTTTTCGGGTGATCTGCCTTCGGGAGGCCATAAACCCTTCATTATTTGGGAATTTGGGAAAACCTCAAACATAAAAGTTGTAGATAATTGAATTAGAATTCCAACCATAGGTCGTGGGCCTTCACACGACATAGGGATAAAAAGTTATGGACATTTTAAGACAGAAAGGTCAAGCTGAGCAGTGGGCTCGGCCCAACCCGACTCCAAGTCGGGTCAGGCCCACTTCCCTTGCTATTTAAGGGATGTTTTAACCCTTATCATCCTCATTTCATACCAAAAAGTCTAGAACATGGTAGAGATAGAGTGAGGGGATTTTGGAGAGATAAAGCAAGGGTTCGATCAAGTTCGAGGCCCCGAATCCCAAGGCTCGTGAAGGATAAAGCGTAGTACGAGTTTTCGTCGTCATTTTAAGTTAATTATTGAGCTTGGGGGATGATATTTCATGGTTGATCTGCTGCTAAGGTATGTATAATGTTCCTTTTATGTTATTAAAGTGTTCATTTAGAGTATTAACGGATTAGAACAGAGGAAATAATGTTAAAAGCTCGTTTGGCATTTTTGGGAGGTTTATGAAGGTGGGGCTATTTTGAGTGGAGTTAAATGGATGGAAATATCTGAGTTATGATGTATATTGATTTTCGATATTGTTGTTTGACGTTGTTGCTGATAATTTAGCTGAATTGGATTTTCGAGTTTGTCCAGTTTATAAAGGAAATGCTGTCGAAATTCCGTTAGAAAATCAGAGATTTGTATGTAGTGAAGTAATCTTGTGGGTGGTATAATTTGAATGTTATAAGGTATGTTCTATGTCTTAATGTTGTTTTGAGTAAGTTTGATGGATTATTATAGCTCAAAAGTAAAGAACATGATAGTAGTTGAGGCCATAATTGAAATTGTGAAGAAGTGAAGTTATGAGCTGATTTTCATGGTATTGTAAAGTGGATTATTGTGCTGTTTGTCATGAGTTTGATGTTGGTGATGTTGTTGATATTGTTGTTGATGTTTTGGGATTGAATTGGAGTTTGGATGGAGTAAGATATGTAGGGGAAATGCTGCCCGATTTCCGATAGATGTGTTGTTAGCTTAAGATGAGATTGTAAAGGCGTGACAAGTATAATTGGAACTAATATATGTATATATGTGTTGATCATGGACTCGCAGGTTCGGGAAGCCGACATTGAGTGATAAAGACGATAAGGTATGTTAAGGCTATTCCCTTTTCTTCTTTTGGCATGGTCTATATGAAATAAACAGACGACGAACGTATAAACTCCAAAGAAGCTCCTATTCTTAGAGATACTAGAATGGATAATGTTCTTGATTTCCAGAAGCTATTTCATTATGTCTTGATACGTGTCTATGATTCCTGAAGTCCTATTTTGATATTATAATCCATAGTGACATTCGAGGGTGTTATGCTTCCAGGTTATTCAAAGAGTTCTAGAAATAATCTTATGAGTCTCACTTGCATTCATTTGCTTCTATATGTATGTTAAGGCCATCCTTTCTTTCTTTTGGCATGAATTACATAAAAAAAACGAGCGAACAACGAACATATATGACTCCAAGGAACTCTAGTTCTCAATAGTGCTTGACATGATAGTTGTCTTTGATTCTCAAGTGTTGGTTCATTCTAATTATTCTATTGAGTCTCAGATGATGATATAGTCTGCATATAGTTGCTCATGATATTCTACTCGTGCATGCTGTTAATATATCATTCACCAAGTCCCGGGGCCGGGTATGTATTCGTGCACAATTTCATTGCATTATTCACCGAAACCCTCACTAGAGGGCCGGGTACGGTATATATATGATTATTTTACCGAGTCCCTTACTAGAGGGCCGGGTACGGTATATGATTACTTCACCGAGTCCCTCACTAGAGGGCCGGGTACGGTATATATTTATATTTCACCGAGTCCCTTACTAAAGGGTCGGGTATGGCATATATTTACATTTTTAGTCATTGCCTTCGGGGCTATTCATATTACAAGTGGTTTCTCATACATTCATTATGGCTTATGTCTCATTCTTTATGATTACTGCTGCCTTACATACTCGGTACATTGTTCGTACTGACGTCCCTTTGCCTAGGGGCTCTGTGTTCATGCCACACAGTCCCAGATTGTTTTGCAGGTAAAAGTATTCAGCTAGGATGGTTGGCTATCAGCTGGGATTGGCCAATAGCATTTTCTTCCTGGAACAGTGCCGAGTCATTATGGTTATCATGTGTGTGTACGAGTATGTCGGGGCCCTGTCCCGACTCATATGATTCAAGTGTTTACTCTTAGAGACTTTGCAGACAGTGTCCTGTGGTTAGTATGTTAAGATGTCATGCGTTGAGTAAAGCGACCATGTAGGCCGATATGTCAGTTTGACTTATTTGATTTTTGATTAATTGAGTATTATTCGCAAATTTCTATGGTTTGACTGAAAGTATTTTATTATATGTCCAGTTTCATTATGTGAATGCCAGAGGGTTCGCTCAGCTCTAAGTAAGAGTTGGGTGCCCATCATGCCCCGATGAGATTGGGGTGTGACAAAGTGGTATCAGAGCAGTTCGTCCTAGGGGTTGTTTGCAAAGTCGTGTCTAGTGGAGTCTTGTTTATGGTGTGTTGCGCACCACATTTATAAACAGGAAGCTACAGGGCATTTAGGATGGTTACTTTTCTTTCATATCTAAGATTGTGCGATAGAACCAAGCCATAGGAACTGAGATTCCTTATACTAACCCTTGATTTCCAGCAAAAGAACGGTATCGACAGAAGAAAGTGAGTGATGATATTGAAAGTTACATAGGTAAGTCACTCTGTTGAGGCTACGTTATCAGAATATGTATTTATATGATAATGGATTGGTTGTCATAGAGGTAAGTCAGTGTAAGTACAACAGAGGAATCGATTAAATGTATCTCTTGATGATAAGTTCAGTTATAAGTTTGTGAGCTAAACAAATTGAATGAATCAGTACAAAGGTAAGCGACAGTATGAATGTCGGGTAATGTAAGAATATTGAGGTATTATTGAAATGTAAAGCTGAAAAATGAAAGGGAAAGTAAATAGGAAGGTATAAACAGGGCAGATCGCTAAAGGATCAGGTACATCTCTGTCACACCCTAATTTTCGATAGGGCGTGATGGGCACCCGACCCTTATTTAGGGCCGAGCGAACCCGCAGAGTCTCGCAATACTCACAATCATACGGGGCCCGCAAAACATGACATAAGCGCATAACGAAAATTTTTCAGAAAACAACCATGCCTTCCATCTTATCAAATCAGATAAAGCCTGTAATCATGACAAATCTGTAACAATAAGCGTAATGATACATCGGCTTACATAGCCGCTTAGAAAACCGAGATCTCATACACACGACACTGTCTGCAAAGTCTCTACCATAACTTCAGATACCATACAAAAGCACTAGGACTCGGCAGCACTCCGGAGGAAATGGAGCTCGCCAATCCAACTGGAACCTCTTCTCAACATCATCTACTCATCTCATGTGGGTACTGCGCGGCATGAAATGCACCCCGAAGAAAGGGGTCGATGACGGAATATGTACTGAGTATGCAAAGCATGAAATACCGAAAACGAAGTCATAACTGAAGTACGAGGTACATAAAGTGAGCATAACAACCCGAAAATCAAAGTGCTTGCATCTGAAGTACAAATCATACATAAGCGGTACAGAAGACAAATATAACCATCAGAATGCCAAATGCTTAGCTTTCTTTTGAAAAACATTTCTGTCTCATACATACGGAAAATAGAACATATCATATGAGTTGACATTACCGATGTGGGATTCGCCTAAACCAATGTGGGTTTGCCCCACCATTGGGTTTGCCCCACCACCGGCTCCGATACCAACTGATCATATTCCAGAATACATATATCATATCACGAGTCATAATCAAAACAGAAGTACAGAAAGTAAGTGTATATCCAAAATGCCAGATACCGCGGTCAAATACCCAATGTCAATATTATCCGACATACCGCGGCCAAATACCCAGCGGTCAATATTATCCGACATAATGCGGTCAAATACCCAGCGGTCAGTATTATCCGACATACCGCGGTCAAATACCCAGCGGTCAGTATCACATATCACCTATACACGGTACCCGGCCGAAAGGGGCTCGGCGAACCGGACACATCAACTCCAGAATATAGCATAGTGCGCACGATAACATACCGGCCCGGGACTCGGCGAAAGACATGGCAACAAAATGCACGAGCAGAATTGTGGGAAACCATATGCAATGCAAATCACTTACAAAGACCCAATAGGATAATCAAAACGAACTGTTAGTTCAAAACCGAAACAATAGTCAAATCGGGTTTTCTTCCGAATATCACTCGGGAACATATCAAACCGAACTTCAGAAACCGTAGTCACGTATCAAGATCACATACATAAAAATCCTTATTTCAGACTCAACAGATAAATAAGTAATCATACTCGGGGGTCGGAAAGATAGTCATATTGAATTCTTTCAAAAATAGGTCGTTAGAACCAAACATAGAAAGTCGCGGGACCCACGGACGAGCGTCAACCCAATCCGGGCCCGCCTATGAAAATTAAGGTCATTACTCGTCATGAAATCATTTACGAAGATATCAAAGCAATCCGAGCCCTTTCTTGAAAGTTACGGGCGTTCGTAGTTTCGGAATCGTTTAGGAACAAAACTCTTTTGAAAACAAAACTTCTATGCCACTTTTGAAATTTAGTCATACAAGAGACATAAGGACCATAATTCGACTACATTAAGAATACGAATATCAAGAAACAATTAAGAATCGTTTATGAGCTTATCAAAGCAATCCGGTTCTGTCCATGAAAGTTACGGACATTTTTAAACATAAGGCCCTTTCGGAACAAACCGTTGCACAAATTTCAAATCCAATCATATCAAAGACATACGGATCATAGCTTGACCATATTAAGGATGCCAACATCACAAATCAAATATGAATCATAAACATGGTCGGATTTTACGAATAGAATTACCCCCAAGGCTCATAACATATCACAACTTACTTGCGCCTAGGACATGCCAAAAAGAAAGAAGGATAAGCTTCACATACCTTGATTGCTTCCTAAGCTAATCCAAACTCAAGTCTCGCCTTCTAAAAAATAACAACAACATCATTGGATACTAACATTAGTCACAGGCATCGAAGAATTCAATCCCAAGCCATCACTTTATTTACAGAAATTTGGGCGGATTTCCCCTATAAGTTCAACATCCCCGAGAATTCAACTCGGCCAATATCATCAACAACAATACCAACAACCATTCCGACAACATCAATAATGAATTCAAACGCATTCTAACATTAGTAACTCATTTCTATACGATTCGACGATATTCCATTTTCATTCAAATCAACCGCATACGATCAAACCAACATCAATCTTCATACGTTCAAGCACTAATCCAAACCATTTAAACAAGATTCAAGAATGCTTCCAACAATCTACAAAATAGCCAAATCAGCCCATTCACTACATAATGAAACCCGAAACTTCCAAATGCCATAAGAACAACAACAATACATTTCTTTCTTCCAAATTCATCCACTACTTCAATAATCCACACGTTCCCAACATTATTTCCATAATTATAGAAACTACATTAAAATTCCATAAGCTTCTAAGAGCAGCCCATGACAATTACAACCTCAACTTGAGTCATTAAACTCTCATTAGCATCATAGAATCCACAACACACAACAACCAAAATACTAAATAAAAGTAGTTCATTCCTTGTCATAACAAAACAGCCCACTCACGGCTTGGGGCATCTTTCCAACATCAACACACACGACTTTTACACACCTACACATCACAACATGTTCGAACCATCCACAACAACATCAATCAAACACTAAATAACATTAGTTCATCATTCCTACACTACACCACACATACACGGCCACACAACACAACATCATATTTTTGTGAACTTCATTCATTTCCACATACCACAACATGTACAAGTCATCCATAAAACACATAAAGAAGATTAAACCTCACCTTTTTTCCATTCAACTCCTCCACACTAGGATGAGAACTTCAAGAACAACCACCTTGCTTGCTTCAACAACAACTCCATGTTATAGAGGACCTTCCAATTAGTGGGAAAACTAGAAGAAACCAATTTTTTGATCACTATTCATGGCCATCCATTTTTCTTGCCATGGCCGAATGTCTCCCTTTCTCTTCTCCAAGCTTCTTGAATTTTCTAAAGTGGGAAAAGATGACTAACTAATTGACTTGGTCATCCTTTGGTCTATATATACATGTCCCCTACAAATATAATTTACACATGTGGCCTATGGCCCACCTCACACACATGGCCACATATGGCCATTTTCATGAAATGATTAGTTTCCAAAATTTCACTTCTAGCCCTAAATTTTCATGAAATGCCTAACTTTCCATAATTCACTTTTGACCCCAAATTTTTCTTATTCCAATTTTACCCTTAACACTCCATGCCAATGAAAAGATGAATATGCAACTTATGCACTTTTAACAAAATCGGAAGAAATTACAACCTTGTCCTTAACTTATCATGACTAACTCGGATTATCCCAATGTACCAAAATACGGGATATAACAATCTCGAAGTGTGATATATGAGGTAAGTTTCGACATCTTTTGTACTTTTACTTGAAATTCGGAGCCCCGTGTGTAGATTGTCCTTAGATATATATATATATATATATATATATATATATATATATATATATATATATATATATATATATATATATATATATATATATATAAATTGGGAGCCCTATGAGGCATTGTTGGTATTTGCTTGCGTGCGGTGTTTTGGATAGTAAGAAATATAGAGGAAACTTTGCCGAAATTTTCCTAGAATTTAAAGGAGATAAGATATAAGCTTGTAACATGTCCTAACGGGAAAAGATGTTGTGAAAAAAAAAATTAACGACGGGACGAGATTAAGTTAGGAGTATCGTTGACAACTACAAGAAATGAGTTAAATGCTGTTGAATTGATAGTAACGGTAACTATAAGATCGACATTGATATGGTAAGGAGAAATGCTAGAGTGAATTAGGGAGACGGGTAGTACTAAAGTATGACATACAAGAGAAAGGGTAACTCCAACAGAGTGTGAATTGAAGTATTGATTGGATGGATAAGCACAAGTAAAATATGACAAGTCTATTAGCAAAATAGAGTAACAAAGATGACAAGGGTACTAAATACGAAGGGTTATAGCGAATGTGAATACATTGGTAAGACTACTTATGTGGTAAGTGTAATAGGCCTGATTAGAAAGAGTAACAGGTTAAGTATGCTTACTTCGCGAGGTTTATTCTATTTTATAAGCAGGCTTACGAATGAGATCAAGAAGTGGCACTCTATAGAGTTGATTATGATCAGGATATAATGAGAACGTAGCAAGAACTGTAATACAAAGTAAGTGAAGTGTAGCGAGGAAACGACTAAAGATGTGACATGTTCTATATGAATAAAGAGTGAATGCAAGTGTGAAACCAATAAGCGAGCCATGGGACAAAGAGATAAGAAAGCTTATAAGACCTTGTTAGGGGAAAGTCCGGCAGAGGTTTCACCATGATAGAAATGATAGCAAGCAAAAGGAAAAAGGAAGCCAACTCGAAAAAGAAATTAGAGCATAGTGATATGGAAAAGTAGTAGCAGTTTGTGATTTGTATAATCTAGATCACGAGTGATATCTGTGGTTGGATATAAAAGACCAAGACTATGGAAAGATGAATAATGAAATAGAACGATTGTTAAGAAAAGGATCAGCATAATAAAGATGAGAGGGGATGACCAGGATGAACAGAATAAGCTTTGGAAGTGAAGAATGGATTGTATAGAAGTAATATATTCTAAAGGACAAGGCGGTACTGAGTTAAGAATAGGGTTCCTTGCGCGAGAAATGAAGGATTGATTGTAAAACGGGAGATAATATGATAAATTGAGGAGGAAAGAATGTAAAGGAATAAGTATGGGTACAGAATGGAAAGGAAAAATGCGAAGTACGCGCGCTTAAGAAGTAGTCGTATTATGAGAAAAGAAAGATGCATCTCCTACGAATATCCTATACCAAGATAGAAAGAGTAAAGCATATAGAGGAATAAGTTGGAAAGAAAAAAATGTGGCCATGAGTTATGAGTTTACCGTACGACGATAAAGCGATAAAGCAAGGCTATCATCAACGACAAATACGATATGATTATGATTGGATTTGAAACCAATATTGAGTGCAACACAAGAGTAAAAGAGTATGAGGGATAAAGGGTATTAGTTGCGCATGAGACTTAAATCCTTGAAAACAAAGATGGCCGGTTTGAGGGAAAATGCATTTACGGTTACTATAAGTCGATTACGGGAAAGAGAGGAATGACTTGAGACGGGAAGAAAAGGGAAAGATGACGCTATAAGTGAACTCTGAGTACCGAAGAATGGGATAAGTGACATTACATGGATGGTACGGATAGCTAGACATACGACTATTTCGAGTATCCCTATGGAACAGAAGTTGTTAATTGGAGCGGATGTAGACATTGACTCATAACTAACGGTTGAGCTAAGTAAAATACATCCTTGTTGGGATTACTATGTTGGTTGTATTACTTGATTACAGAACTGCAAAGTGAGCATGTTAAGATTTCACACATGAATTACCGTAGCTATAGATTATGGGAAATGACATGAGTAGGATATAGTGTAATAAGGGATATATGAATTCAAGATTGGAAGTGAGGTGACTGATTTGAGAATGGTATAAGTAAGACCATTAAGGGGGGAAGCGAGTAAGGAAAATACAAAGTGTAGAGATTGAAACGATGAATCCTAAGATGTGACAGGTATAGACTCTAAAACAAAAAGCAAGAGTTATGCAGAAATGAGTCTAATAGCTAGTAAATAAATGAATGAGAATCGAGCGGTATCTGAGACTGTACTGAAAATCATTCGCGAAGACCTTGAACAACATGGCATTGGGAGCAAATAACTCGAGGAATATTGTAAAGGATAGCGATGCTATACTGGAATAAAGGCAAAGGAATTGACAAGTAGAGTTGTTTGTTAATGATATTGCGATTTATAAGTGACAATTAAGAAGGGACATAAAGTTTTCTATAGTAGAATATAAGATGTGATGATCAAGCGACAAATAAAGGAAAGAAAAGAGTATGACAAGATAAGTTACAACAATTAGACAAAAGAGTTTTGGTATGTATGAGATACGTAAAATAGAACGAACTAAAGGAAGGGAAGTTTACGAATAAGATTAGAATATACACGAATCACACAAGAACGGTTATGTAACTTGCAAGTATTTACATGTCGAGAATGAAGTTGATCATCAATTTCTCTTGAGTTCTTGTGGATGAAGAGTGGAGAGGGTTCTAGAGAGAAGGGTTGTGAAAATGAAATGAATTAATGAACTTGGTCCCCTTTTTAATAACTTAAAAATCTGATCCGTCGGGAAAATATACGGACACTTATACGGTCCGTATAAACTTATACGGTCCGTATAAGTGACCGTGAAATCACCCCTTCAACATCTCGCTTCTGTGACCATTATACGGCACATTATACGGTCCGTATAATTTTATATGGTCCGTATAAGTGACCGTATAATCCCATCAGTGAGGGACATTCACTGTGACGATTCCGTGGACCGTTATACGGATCATATAACATTGTACGGACCGTATAATCGTCCGTATAACCCATCTTTTCTCTGATCTTGTTCTCGTCACTTCGCTTGATCTCCAATCCTTATGGAACCTTCTTAACACTTGTTTAGGCACTTCATTAACAATCTAAGGGACGTTATGACTGTTCTTCAAAACATCATTAAGTTATCGTTAACTTGTTACTCGTAATTCCTTTTCGATATCTATCGTATGCCTTGCCTTCTCTTGGCAAACTTTCTTCTCTTACCTCGAATGTCTTTGAAATCTCATTTAGA
>NW_026727970.1:0-29821 GCF_029784015.1 Lycium ferocissimum | reverse complement strand
ATTTTCTTTTTTTGTTCTGAAAATGAGGAGAAAAGGCTGATTTATCACTTAAATAAACATGGGTCATGGGCCTAACCCGGTTGGGCCCGGTTTGGGCCTAGCCCACCGACTCCTTCCGCCTTAAAACGTCCATATCTCATTGTCCCGACATCACCTGTGGACCCACGACCTATGGTTGGAAAGCTAATTCAATTATCTACAACTTCTATATTTGGTGTGTTTCAAAATTCTAAACTTATAATACCGTTTCTGCCCCTCGAAGTCAGATCACCCGAAAACGTTACTTAAAAATATTTGTTTGGAGGACTTCCACTTTGATTTGGCTCAAGGGTCCTTCTTGAGTTATGTTTAACTTCGCATATGTGATTCGTATAAATTGTCACATGTCCCAAAAAAATCTCAATGTGTGGGTCCCACCTCAACTTGCGAATAATCCGCCAAAAATACGAAATATAATACCGTCAACGTGAGTTTAAATTATGTAGTAACAACGTGATTGTCAATGTTTGAGGAAGCATGTGTCACGCTCAGGCTCTGGAAATGTGGAGTATAACAGTAACATAAAGAAAACATGAAAGTATGTAAAAGAAATGCAATCTATATATATATATATATATATATGCATATATGCGTATATAATGCATGATCATACATATATATGCGTATATAATGCCTGTCAAGCCTCTGTGGGCATCCCATCGTATCATGTCGGCCTCTGTGGGCATAATTATCATCATATGAACAGCTAATCAGGTGGTAGTGCGTATATAACATCATCACCTTTCCGATACCCCATATAGATATAATATAAACATAGCATCATACTCATGCTATCCTCATGCCAATACAGTAGAATTCCATCCTTTATACTTATAATATTTGCTCCTCCTTGAGCTCACATTAAGCCGTCTGCAGCCTTAGTAACGCGAAATTTTTCTAGGGTGTAACAATACAAATAATGTCTCCAAACCTTAAGTGTATGAATCACTGCAGCTAACTCCAAATCATGGGTCGGATAGTTCTTCTCATGCTTCCTCAGCTGCCTCAAAGCATAGGCAATAACCTTACCGTGCTGTATCAACGCACAACCCAATCCGACGCTCGGGGCAGTACAATAGATAGTATAACTCTCTGATCCCTCTGAAAGTGCCAGAACTGGTGTTGAAGTCAATCTGTTCTTCAACTCTTGAAAACTCTACTCACAAGCACCTGTCCACTGGAACTTGGCTGCCTTTTGAGTCAGCTTCATCAATGGTGCTGAAAAAGAGAAAAAGCCCTCTACAAATCTCATGTAATATCCTGCCAACCCCATAAAACTACGAACCTCCATCAGTGTCGTGAGTCTAGGCCAAGTCTTCACAACCTCTATCTTCTGGGTGTCAACCCTGATGCCTTTAACTGATACAATATGTCCAAGAAAATCCACGGAGTTCAAGCAGAACTCACATTTGGAGAACTTCGCATACAGCTTCTTATCTTGAAGAACCTTGAGCACATCACGCAAAAAATTGACATGCTCGGCTTGTGATCGATAAACACAATCATGAACAGATATAAAAAGGGTGTAAATACATGATTAATCAAATCCATAAATACTGCTGGCGCGTTAGTCAACCCAAAAGACATCATAAGAACCTCGAAGTGACCATATCTAGTCCTGAATGCTGTCTTCGGAATATCTTTCTCTCTGACCCTGACCTGATGGTAACTTGATCTCAAGTCTCACTTTGAAAAACATCTGCAACCCTGCAACTGATCAAATAAATCATCAATTTTCGGGAGCGGATACTTTTTCTTAATCGTCACCTTATCTAGCTGTCTGTAATCTATACACATCCGCAACGAGCCATCTTTCTTTCTTACAAATAATACCGGTGCTCCTCACGACGACTTACTAGGCCTAATAAAGCCCTTCTCGAGCAAATATTTTTAACTGCTCTTTCAATTCCTTCAACTCGGTAAGGGCCATCCTATAAGGAAGAATAGATATAGGCTGAGTATCTGGTAGCACATCGATAGCAAAATCAATCTCATGTTCTGGCAGAATGCCTGGAAGTTCGTCTGGAAATACATCTAGAAATTCATTAACCACTGAGACAGACTGAAGGGTCGATAGTTTTCCTTTTCCTTTGACCATAAAATGCCAAAAAATAATGAAAAGGAGGAAGGCAATACCGTGTTTGGTTGTCCCTTGGTGTAAATAGGACAAAACTGCGACGGAACATTTAATACTTCGCCCAATTCTACCTTGCAAGGACTGGCAAAGCCTGTTCCCTTCTGAGGTTTTACCATTTCAGGAATGGATGACGACAGAGAGAGAAAGGGGAATCTGAGACGGCATTAGGGTTTGCTACAAACCCTTCTTACTGAAGGGAAAACGGCCAAAGGGGTCGTTTGGCCTAAGCCTTGTGGCTTATATGTTTCTTCGATTCTCGGCCAGGTCCGGTCTTTAGTGGACTGCGCTCGGTCTGTTAAAATAGAAAAAAGGGCTTGCCTTCAAAATCTATATGTATACATGTATATACACCTATATACATGGATATCCGTGTATACATATGTAATATTTAAAATGAATAGTCAAAGTTAAGAACTGTAAACCAATTAAACATTTCACTTATGGCCTAATAGCGACTAATTAACTAAATAATCAACTTTTAAAATGCGGCCATATGCAATAAAGACCTTAAATTGCAATTATGGCCTTAATTGATTTAAACCATGAAATTGGCTATTTCAATTATGACCATAATTAACTAACAATTGGTTATTCCAATTGTAGCTGTAATTAATCACATAATCAACAATTTTCCAATATAACCACAATTAAGCATCTAATTAATCATGATTGTTTTTTTTTTTAAATGGCAAAAATGCAAATTGATTATGTAGAGATTAAAAACTTGAGAGGTAAAATAATTATTTATTTAATTAATCAAGTTTATTGAATTGAACGGAGTAAAATACTTGTCAATTAATTCTTCAATAATTTTCACAACTAATTGAATAATTGTTTTGAGTTATTTTCTGATTAATCTTGACAAATACTTTAATATTAATAGTAAAATGTTTAAATTATTTTTTTAAATGACTTAAAATATATATTTAAAATTATTTTGCCAAATGATATGGCAAAATATTATCGAAATAATTTTGTAAAAGCATTTTAATTTATAAAAAAAAAAAACATATTTCACTCCGTTTGAAATTCAGGAACTCTGGGTAATTAAAATAAATTGTGGGAGGTCAAAAATTAGGTATCAACAACTGCCCCTTTGGTGATCAAGAATGGCGGGACCATCCCTGAGCAACGAAATTTGGCTAACCCTGATTTTTGATTGACTCATCTCCATGTTACCTCCCCATTTTTTTTATATGCAATTTTCAAACATATGGCCGAACCCTGGTCTTTGGGTTTCTGCGCATATCTCAAGTTACATGAGAATTTAGGCCACTCTTAGCTCGACTCATTTAAACTCCTACAGGCGATTTTAAGCAAATTTGGATTTCCCGATTGTCAAAACTGAGGGACCCGGAGTGATTTGTTGTAGTGTGACTGACTCTCTAGTATTAATTCCGCCTACATATCCATGGTCTTTAGGAATCTAGTCACTTGTAGTTCGACAGGATGGGGAAGGATATCCTTATACGGGAATGCCCTCGGATTTTTCAGTGCGTATCCGACCGGTTGCTGTTTTTTAGTAAAAATGATAAATAAAAAAAATAAACAGAAAACATTATGGCTGGGTCTGAGGTTGGATGGCTTCCAAATCCTGGCCGGAGATCTTTATTCTCATGGGCACCGTATCTTGACGGGCTGCGCAAGAAAAAGTTTCACGTTTGCTCTACAAGTGTCTGGATCCGGTTCAGTGGCATGCTCCTTTCTGGCTACTCCATGCCTGTTTTTGTCTATTGATGGCTTTGCAGATATATCCCGTGATGTATGCATGATCTTTTTGATGAATGGCCCTTTTGGCGATGATTTATTTGAATGAAAGGCCCTCGTGTCAATACTTGTTTGGTATGAATGGCCCTCGTGGCGATGCTTGTTTGAATGAAAGGCCCTTGTGGCATACACATGCTTTTTGTAGGCCCTTGTGGCATACACATACTTTTTGTTTGTATGAATGGCCCTTTTGGCATGCAAACACTTTTGTTTGTATGAAATGACCCTTTTGGTAATTCTTTTTGAATGAATAGCCCTTTCGGCATGCACATGCTTTTTTCTTGTATGAATGGCCCTTTTGGCATGCAGATGCTTTTGTTTATATGAAATGGACCTTTTGGCAATGCTTTTTAAATGAATGACCCTTTCGACATGCACATGCTTTTTGTTTGTATGAATGGCCCTTTTGGCATACATATGCTTTTGTTTGTATGAAATGGCCCTTTTGGCAATGCTTTTTGAATAAATGGCCTTTTCGGCATGCACATGATTTTTGTTTGTATGAATGGCCCTTTTGGCATGCAGATGCTTTTGTTTGTATGAAATGACCCTTTTGGCAATGCTTTTTGAATGAATGGCCCTTTCAGCGTGCACATGCTTTTTGTTGGTATGAATGGCCTTTTTGGCATGCAGATGCTTTTGTTTGTATGAAATGGCCCTTTTCGTAATTGTTATACCTCGCATTTTGTACATTTGAATATTCCGAGTTAATGTTGGGAAGTTAAGGACAAGGGTTATAATTTTTTTTAGAATGTATAAGTTGCATATTCATCTTTTTTTTTATTGGTATGGAGAATTGAGGGTAAATTCGAAATAGGGAAAAATTGGAGGCTAAAAGTTGGGAAAAATAATTTCATGAAATGGCCAAAAGGCCAAGGTGGCCGTGGGCCCCACTCACATGGTTGGCCAATTGCCTTGAGCCAAGAAATGGTACATGTGCTCATTTCATATTTGTGGAAGTTATATATATATATTATGGATGACCAAGTCAAATTATTCATCTTTTATGATTTAAAGAATAAATCTAGAAAATTGGAGAAAATTTGAGGAAAAATATAGGGGCATGACCGGCCATGTGCCATGCCTATATATATATATATATATATATATATATATATATATATATATATATATATATATATATATATATATATATATAAGTGATAAAAATACAAGGCAACTTATCATTTTAAACTAGAAAAAATTCAAGAAAGAAGGAGAAAAGAGAGAGAAGGAGAGAGTTCGGCCAGCCTTGGCCGAACATGACCATGGGGAGTTTGATCAAGAAAATTTCTTTCTTCATGCTTTCCTACTAATTGGAAGGTCCTCTACAACATGGAGTAGTTGGTGAAACAAGAAAATCGTTCGTTGTTGCCATATACAAGGCCTAGCCGAGTGGTGAAGTCAAGTGAAGAAGGTGAGATTTAATCTTGGTTACATGTTCTTATAGATGTTTGTGCATGTCGTGGTATGTGGAAGTGGATGAGAATCATGAAACTTGGGTGTGTTGAATGGTAGCCGTATACATGTGTTTGGTGTAGGTATGACGAACAAATTTTATTTAGTGTTTGGTTGATGTAATTGTGTATGTTTTGGCATGTAGAAATGAATGGAAGTCATGGAATTATGTATGTTGAAGCCTAGCCGTGTAGGGGCTGTTTTTGGTAGAATATGGTGAACTAAGTTTATGAAGTATTTTAGTTGTTGTTTGTTGTGGATTATGTGATGAAAATAAAGGTTTGATGACTCGAGTGGAAATTGTAATTGTTGTGGGCTGATTTAGAACATAATGTGATTGTAATATAATTTCTTGTATTGGTGAAAATGATAATGCTAACGTGTGGAATTGTTGATATAGTTTATGAATTTGGAGGAGGAAAATGTGTTATTGATGTTCCTAATGTAGTTGGAAGATTTCGGGTGGAATGGCCTATGGTTTGGGTGGTCTTGAATATTGTATGGATTGCTTGGAACGTTCTTAAATCGTGTTTGAATGGTCTCGGATTAACACTTGAACGTATGATCAATGATGTTGGTTTGAATGCACGTAGCTTATTGAATATAAATGAAATGTTGTTGAATTGGGTAGAAAGGAATTATTAATGTTAGAACGCGTTTTGAATCACTTATGGATATGGCTAGTATGGTTGTTGGTTTGGTTGTTGTTGGTTTGGCCGGATTGAAAGCTTGGGGATGTTGAAGTTACAGGGGAAATGCTGCCGAAATTTTTGTAGACAAAATGTTAATTTGGAATTGGATTCTCAAGTGTTATGGCTAATGTGTGATAACCTAACGACATTATTGTAGATCGTGAGAAGTCGAGACGCAAGTTCGGATTAGCTTAGGAAGCGGCTAAGGTATGTAAAGCTCACCCCTCCTTTCTTTGGCATGTCCTAGTTGTAATTAGGCTATGACACGAGTTCCGAGGTAATTCCGCTCTTAAATTCCGAGTATGTTCATGATTTATAATTGTTTATTGATGTTAGTATCCATAATATGGTTATGCTACGGTCTTTATGTCTCCGATATGATTGTATTAGAATGTCGTATAACCGGTTTTGTACCTAAAGAATCATATGTCTAGAAATGTCTGTAACTTTCGTAAAAGAACCGATGGCTTTGAAACGTTCCTAGAAAGTTTTGTAACGTATAATGACTTTAATTTTTCATAGGCGGGCTCGGAATGATTTGATATACGACTACGGTCCCTACGATACTTTGGAATACTTATGATATTTGATATGTTTCCGAGTACCGTCCGAAAGATTTTTGATATAACTATTGTCCGGATTTTCAAATGACGATTCGTTCTGACTACTTCATTGAGTCTCGAAAATGTTTTATGTGCATATGGTTTCTCACTACCGCTCGTGCCAAGCTCAAGGTATCTTTCACCGAGACCCGAGCCGTGACACGCATTCGTGCACATTCTTCTCGCATTATTCACCGAGTCCCTCACTAGAGAAGGCGGACACGCTATATATATGTATATGATGATGTGATGATGGGGATGGCGGCCAGGATGGCATACCGAGTCCCTTGCTAGCGGGGCCGGGACACGCTATTCACCGAGTCCCTCACTAGAGGGCCGGGTACGGTATATATATATATGTATATGCATGCATACATGATGATGATATGATTTTACTTACCGAGTCCCTCGCGAGAGGGCCAGGACACGCTATATGTTTTGATAATGATTTCATGGTATTGACATGCATGACATATGTTTTTAAAGGCAAGTCTTATGATTTTTCTGTACTCTTTACTTCAAAAGATAATCCCGCGTACTGTATTTCATGCTTTACATACTCAGTACATATTCCGTACTAACCCCCCTTTCTCCGGGGGCTGCGTTTCATGCCGCGTAGGTACACCCAGGTGAGCTGAAGATATTAGTAGAAGATGTTCCAGCGGGATTGGCGAGCTCCATTCTCTCCGGAGTGCTGCCGAGTCAGATTATTATGTTATGGTTTCATGTTTCGTGTTAGAGACTTTGCAGACAGTGTCGTGGGTATAAGATGTCGGTTATGTAAGCGGCTATGTAAGCCGACGTATTATTACGCATTGTGTTATAAGTTTCATATGTTACAAATTTTTATTTGTTTTGAAAGGATGAAAAGCATATTTGACTTTCTGGAAAACTTCTGTTATGTATTTATGTTATGGCTAAAGGCCCAGTATGATTATGAATGTCATAAGAGTCAGCGGGTTCGTTCGGCCCTAGGTAGGGGTCGGGTGCCCATCACACCCTATCGGATTAAGGGTGTGACAAATTGGTATCAGAGCAGTTCGTCCTAGGGGTTGTCTGCAAAGTCGTGTCCGGTAGAGTCCTGTTTATGGTGTGAAGCCGGCCACATTTATAAACAGGAGGCTACGGGGCATCTAGGATGGTTACTCTTCTTTCACTTCTTAGATCGTGCCATAGAGCCAAGTCATAGGACATGGGATTCCTGTTACTAACCTTCGATTGCAGCAGGAGAATGGCATTGATAGAAGAAGGTGACCGACGATATTGGAAGCTATAAAGCACACAGGTAAGTAAAAGTACGAGAGACATATGTTGAGTATGGTATTGATATACGATTGGAATGCGAAGTTGAAATCGAAAGGGAAAGTAAGTAAAAAGGGGTAACACGTGTGGTCATGTTGAGCTTATGAGGTAAGTCCATTATTTTCAGACCTTTATGAATATTAAGAGCCCTGTGTGGCTGTGACACGATACAATATGATATGATATATGTATATGCGATGGCCCTGTGAGGCAATGTTGGTATTTCCTTGCCGAGTGTTTTGGATAGTAAGAATACGAAGAGGAAACTCTCGCCGAAATTTCTCCGGAAATAATACGAGAGTAAGATGTAAGTTTGGAATATGTCTGGAAAAGGTCACATGAATAGTAACAATGGGATTTGATGTCACGACCCAGCTCCGTGGGCCGTGACTGGTGCCCTACCTAGGCACCCAAACAAACTTACGAACCAGATTAAACAGATATTATTCGTACCGGTAACTGATAGCAGACATCACACAAATACATTAGAAGCGAATGCTATCTGCGGTCGCCCGTGCGTAATCATCATATCAAAATCAAAGCCGGCGAATGCACATCGCCCGTACATACACATACATACAAACATGTGGGCTATATCGGCCATTGTAGCATACGGGGCCGCTTAAGGACGCAAATCGTAATCACATACGAACAAACCGGACCCATGACCCACAAATATGACTACGTGCCTCTACAAACAACGGAACGTACGAACATATGACGGGACGGCCCCGTGCCGAACAAATCACAAATGTACGGTAATATGCATAGCAAAACATATATACCAAATGTGGGCTCGGATCGAGGGAGCACCCAAAGCAGCGTAATAGGTAGCCTAAACCGGAGGATCACCCAATCAAGCGTCTGTACCTGCGCGGCATGAAACGCAGCCCCCGAAGAAAGGGGGTCAGTACGAAAGAAGTACTGAGTATGTAAAGCAGGAGGTACAGTAATCCAAATCATGACTGGAGTCAGAAGATACGTAAACAAATACGAAATAATGTATCAAACCCGTGCGGAATGCGAGTATACAAAATGCAAATAAAGGTCATGCACGGGGCTCAGAACGTGGTCACCCCCGGTGCCACAACACATCATACTCCGGTGTTTTCAAATCTCCGTACATCTCCGAACACATCACAACATCACACACATCAAATCATCAGAATATATCAGATGCCATATCACATCATAACACCATAAACGGTAACCGGCCCTATGGCGAGGTCTCGAAAACCGTAACACATCATACTGCCGAATGTGTCATAAAGCGCACGATCACAAAACCGGCCCGGGTACCGGCGAACGAAGTCATAATCATTGGCACGAGCAGAGTAGTGCAGAAACCATATGCAAATTTAAAAGTAAATTCCAGGTCTTGACACATAGTTTCATATACGAACACATTAGGATAAGAAGGCTCAAAATGAGTATCGTGTTAATCGGAATTAATATACAAAAGTCGCGGACTTTTAAGTTATCAATTTTTCGAAAAATACATCGTGGGTTATTCTCGGAAAATTTAGTATCATTCATAGTAATGAGCGTTCAAACGACATTATAGGACATTTCAAACGAACCTTGGAGTCATAGGCAAACACCTCCTTCTCATATCGTACGAAAATGAAACAAACAAATCAAATAAGGGAAGTCTTGGGACTTGCGGGCCCACCTCGGGTCAAGTCGAGGCGGCGAACATAAATTACAAACATTAGGCTCCATAAGGTTATTCATAAGAGTTTCAGAGCGATTCGAATACATTTGCGGAAGTTACAAAGGTTTAAGCATTCTTTTAGCCAAACATAAGGATTGTAGTTCAGTTGCACTGAATGAATAGTATGCTAAATCGAACTCGGATTTCCAAGAGCAAGCATATCCCCCGAGGTTCCGATCTTAACCTAGTAGAACTAGGACATGCCAAAAGAAGAAAAGATAGGCTTTACATACCTTGCACACACCTTATGCTCGCTTAAGCTCAAATCCCGTTTGCTTCAGAATCTACAATTGGTCAAAGTTACCAAACATAAGTCACATGCCTTTGAAAGTTTATTCTTCGCCCTTATTTATCTACAACAATTTGGGCAGCATCTCCCCTATAAATCCAATATCCCCGAGAATTAAACTCGGCCAAAATACAACAACCAACCCAACAACAACATCAACCACATCAACAATCGAATTAAAACGCATTCTAGCATGAATAGTATTACTTTCTTCATAATGCAATAACTTCCATTCTAACTTCACACTTTCAATCCAATATCGACGTTTTCATATTCATTCTCTAATTCAAGGCCATTCAAATACGTTTCAGACACATTTCTCATTATTCTACAAAATATACAAAATTTCCATCAAACCATAATTCATCCCAAACTTCTACAAATGCAACAAAACTACAAAATTACATTGTTTTCCTTCCAAACTCCTTAGCAACAACCATAATTCACATTTAGAACCTTACTTTCACAATTATATAAAAACTATATGAAAATCATATAATTCCCCATAACAATCCGCAACCATTTTCAATGCCAACTCAACTCGTTAAACATTCATTTACATTATAAGGATCACAACAACACAACCAACATATTAAACAAAATTAGTTCATTTCCATTTTTCTCTTCCACACCACACGGCTCCATACCCATTTCACAACTCCAACCAAATTCATTCAACTTCCATTTCCAATATAAATTTCACCATAACCACAACTAGAATACAACATAAAATTCAACTCACCTTATTTATACAACCTTACACACACACGGCCACATACACTTTTCACACACATGCACGCCATGCAACCACACACCACAATACCATGATTCTCATTCCATTCCGATCATTATAACATATAAATTCATTTCATAACACAAAAGCATAGGAATCTTACCTTTTTCTCCAAATTTCAACTACCGCAAACGTAATTTTCTTGCTTAACCAATTATACCACGTCGAAGAGCGTCTTGCACTTGTCAAGAATTCAAGAAAGATGAGATTTTTGGATCAAGATTGAAGGCTAGGGAATTTTCTTTCTTTTTTTTTTTTCCTTGGAGCCAAATGCTTTTTTTTTTTTTTCTTTCTCTTCTCTTCTTCTTGCTTCTTGAATGATCTATGGATGAATATCCATAATCATCATCTTATATTAATTAGTCATGTGACTAATCACATGACTAATTTCTCATGGGTTTGGGCCAAACATGGCCGGCCACCCTCTCTTACTTGGGCCTTAATTTCCTTTTTTTTTTTAGCCCAATGACTTACGGATCACATTTTGTAATTCCCGAAACTAATTTCTAAAATTCCAATTTTGCCCTTGGCCTTCCTCCGTATTTTCACACCACTATTTTTCATGAACAACACACACATCTCTTAATCCCAATCAACATATGACCTTATTCTTTACGAATCGAAATTATTCTCAAATTTTTCAAATACGCAAAAATGCCGGATATAACATTTGACCAAGCCGTAAGTGCGACTGCCCTTTTGGTAGAATAAGTTAAATTGCGAAATTAGTAATAATAGTAAACAGGAGGTCGATGGGGATATGGTAATAAGGAATTTGGAATGGACTAGCGATATTAAGAGATGATCTAGAGAGGACTGGCAGGTTTGAATAGAGTAATATGTATTAAGGTATCGACTGAACCGATGAGATTATAGTCACGGGAGGTAATGATACGAGTAGACTGGGGTATGAAAAAAAAAAGGAAGAAGAGAAGAGAAGATTAGTGACGGATAGGAATGTATTAATAAGACAGCTGTCGGTACGTGTTGTGAGGGATTTTTGGGAATATGTTAAGATTCTGACTTACTCAATATTATGTATAGAAGGTCGTACAGTGAGGTAGACGCAGTCAGGAAAGCGTTAAAGCGTCGTATTCCATCAAAGTTCCAAAGTTAAGCGTGCTGGCGTGAGAGCAATTCCAGGATGGGTGACCCCCTGGGAAGTTTTTTGAAAAGTCTCACAAATTCAGACGTAAGAGGCAAATGAGAAGTTAGATTAATTTAAGGAGAATAAGAATTTACGGAGCGGACAGAAGCCATAAAAGGTCGCGTAGGATGGGTGGATCATCGAATTCGGTAAGGAAGGGAGCTAACGGAAGAAGGAGGTAAGAAGAAAGCGAGACATCCATGTAGTAATAGGTTATGATGTGTGACGGAAGACACGAGTGCCGTAAGTGACGAACGATGAAAAGCCAAGTTATAGAAAGTTGAGAAACGAGGAAAAATGAGTGCCATAAGTGTCGGGGCCAATGGAAGGCCAAGTTGTAGGACGAGGAGAAACAAGATAGAATAAATGCCAGAAGATGACTGGTATGATACAGGTAAACGTGGATGAACGGAACACATTTTGAAAATGAGAGAAAGATTATGTAGGAGTAATGTATCCTGAATGATATGAGAGGGCATAAGATTTCTCGTGTACAGAAGAAGAGATAGGCAAAAATGGGAGAAATGATGAGGGGAGGCCAAAGGAAGCACCAAGATATGCCGGGATAAAGATAATATTCCGAGAGAACTTTGGATACTTATTGTTAGAGTAAGAGTATTGTCTAATTGGGATCGGAAGTAAGGACATGAGGCAAGTATAAATAGACAATGATATAAGTACACCCCTAAAGGGGGGAAGCGGGTGAAAGAAATGTAAGGATGAGATAGAAATGATTGACACGGTAATGTGTTTGACATGAATGCCTGAGTTACAAATGGGACCCTTTACTGAAATAAGCTAGTAAGATCGGGAAACCAGCAATAAGTGGATAAAAGTCAGGATGGTATTTAAGGTAGAGCGAGAAGCTTTGCAGAGGCTTTGGATGACATGACGCTAGAAAATGGACGTGTATGAAGAGAAAAAGTATGACAAGAGGATGGTACTGGATAACACAAGAGATAAGGGGAAGGATAGCGATGCTATACTAGATTAAGGACCAAGATGTTGGCTATAAAGGTGTTCGCTAATGCTGTCGCAACTTGTCAGTATTAAGGAAGAAGGAATAGGAAACCCTTTATGGTAGGAGGTGAGAAAGTCGAGAGTGAGTAAAGGAAGGGAACGAGATATGACAATATAGGACGAGCGAGTTCCAGTATGAACAAGATAGACAGAGCAGGACGAGCCAAAGGACGAGAGGACCATGTCTAAGATTGAGCGCATTTTATATAGGTTGTACTAGGACAGTGATACCACCTGTAAGTATTGGTATGCTAAGAATAAGGCTAAGTAAGCATTGGACAAGAAGAGCGAAGGCTTAGCAAGGACAATACGGTTGTGATACTCGGGGACACTACGGAAAAATGTAGCAAGGGTTTAAGCCAATTACTAAAATAGAATTAGTGTGAAAGACGGACGAGGCATGACGGTGGTTGAACTAAGGATCTATCCGATATCGGAGGTAAGACAAGAGAAGGGACGATAGGGTAGAACACAAGGATTAGTAAGCAAAGCCGAGGTATTCCTTGGACTAATCTGAACACCTTCGCATATTCTTGCAGAGATTGCAACATAATGTGTGACAGGAAAGTAAAGAGCGAGAAAGATCTTCGAGCTAAAGGTACAAAAGGGTGTCAGTAAAGATAACAAACTTGAGAAGACACTTGGAAGGACAGTGACAGTTGTAGTTAAAAGGAACAGCGAGGAGTAGCCGGAAAATTTTTGAAGGAAAGAGAGAATGCTGCTCCCATGAATAGAAATAAAAAGTCCGCATCAGGAGCTAACAAGGAATAAGGACTGACGAAAGGACCGCTAATATAAGGAAGTCGGAGGTACGAATATTTGCATGGCAGTGAAGGGATAAAACACAAAGGGGGCGCCGGATACGAGTAAGGTAATGGCCTATTAGAGAAGGGACAAGAAAATGGGAATATTGCAGGATTAAGCAACTGGAAGTCGAACTGTTATTTCTAAGGAGAAAAGGATATTATACCCTATGATTTCGGTGCATTGGGATCTGTCGAAGCTATTGTAATGAGACGTAAAGTCATAGGTGCTTGTGTTATGACTATAAGGGTCTGAGTTCGTGCGACGAAACAATAGCAGGGAGGAGACGACTCGAGAGGTCAAGAGAAAATGAAGAAGGAACGTAATCGGTAGATGAGATTGCATGCCGTGGTGATAAAGGAAACCCCCCCCCCCCAAGATCCTTAGAAGACCTTACAAGACTAGTTGAACATTCGAGGACGAATGTTCTAAAGGGGGGAAGGATGTTATACCTCGCATTTTGTACATTTGAATATTCCGAGTTAATGTCGGAAAGTTGAGGACAAGGGTTATAATTTTTTTTAGAATGTATAAGTTGCGTATTCATCTTTTTTATTGGTATGGAGAATTGAGGGTAAATTCAGAATAGGGAAAAATTGGAGGCTAAAAGTTGGGAAAAATAATTTCATGAAATGGCCAAAAGGCTAAGGTGGCCGTGGGCCCCACTCACATGGTTGGCCAATTGCCTTGAGCCAAGAAATGGTACATGTCCTCATTTCATATTTGTGGAAGTTATATATATATATATATATATATATATATATATTATGGATGACCAAGTCAAATTATTCATCTTTTATGATTTAAAGAATAATCTAGAAAATTGGAGAAAATTTGAGGAAAAATATAGGGGCATGACCGGCCATGTGCCATGCCTATATATATATATATATATAAGTGATAAAAATACAAGGCAACTTATCATTTTAAACTAGAGAAAATTCAAGAAAGAAGGAGAAAAAGAGAGAGAGGAGAGAGTTCGGCCAGCCTTGGCCGAACATGACCATGGGGAGTTTGATCAAGAAAAATTTCTTTCTTCATGCTTTCCTAATAATTGGAAGGTCCTCTACAACATGGAGTAGTTGGTGAAACAAGAAAATCGTTCGTTGTTGCCATATACAAGGCCTAGCCGAGTGGTGAACTCAAGTGAAGAAGGTGATATTTAATCTTGGTTACATGTTCTTATAGATGTTTGTGCATGTCGTGGTATGTGGAAGTGGATGAGAATCATGAAACTTGGGTGTGTTGAATGGTAGCCGTATACATGTGTTTGGTGTAGGTATGACGAACAAATTTTATTTAGTGTTTGGTTGATGTAATTGTGTATGTTTTGGCATGTAGAAATGAATGGAAGTCATGGAATTATGTATGTTGAAACCTAGCCGTGTAGGGGCTGTTTTTGGTAGAATATGGTGAACTAAGTTTATGAAGTATTTTAGTTGTTGTTTGTTGTGGATTATGTGATGAAAATGAAGGTTTGATGACTCGAGTGGAAATTGTAATTATTGTGGGCTGATTTAGAACATAATGTGATTGTAATATGATTTCTTGTATTGGTGAAAATGATAATGCTAACGTGTGGAATTGTTGATATAGTTTATGAATTTGGAGGAGGAAAATGTGTTATTGATGTTCCTAATGTAGTTGGAAGATTTCGGGTGGAATGGCCTATGGTTTGGGTGGTCTTGAATATTGTATGGATTGCTTGGAACGTTCTTAAATCGTGTTTGAATGGTCTCGGATTAACACTTGAACGTATGATCAATGATGTTGGTTTGAATGCACGTAGCTTATTTAATATAAATGAAATGTTGTCGAATTGGGTAGAAAGGAATTATTAATGTTAGAACGCGTTTTGAATCACTTATGGATATTGCTAGTATGGTTGTTGGTTTGGTTGTTGTTGGTTTGGCCGGATTGAATTCTCGGGGATGTTGAAGTTATAGGGGAAATGCTGCCGAAATTTTTGTAGACAAAATGTTAATTTGGAATTGGATTCTCAAGTGTTATGGCTAATGTTTGATAACCTAACGACATTATTGTAGATCGTGAGAAGTCGAGGTGCAAGTTCGGATTAGCTTAGGAAGCGGCTAAGGTATGTAAATCTCACCCCTCCTTTCTTTGGCATGTCCTAGTTGTAATTAGGCTATGACACGAGTTCCGAGGTAATTCCGCTCTTAAATTTCGAGTATGTTCATGATTTATAATTGTTTATTGATGTTAGTATCCATAATATGGTTATGCTACGGTCTTTATGTCTCCGATATGATTGTATTAGAATGTCGTATAACCGGTTTTGTACCTAAAGAATCATATGTCTAGAAATGTCTGTAACTTTCGTAAAAAGAACCGGATGGCTTTGAAACGTTCCTAGAAAGTTTTATAACGTATAATGACTTTAATTTTTCATAGGCGGGCTCGGAATGATTTGATATACGACTACGGTCCCTACGATACTTTGGCATACTTATGATATTTGATATGTTTCCGAGTACCGTCCGAAAGATTTTTGATATAACTATTGTCCGGATTTTCAAATGACGATTCGTTCTGACTACTTCATTGAGTCTCTGAAAATGTTTTATCTGCATATGGTTTCTCACTCTTGTCACGACCCAACCCCGTAGGCCGTGACTAGTGCCCGAGCTGGGCACCCGTACGTACCTAGCAACCATTATCATCCTACTAATAGCATAAGCATAGTCGAAGGCAAGTCATCGCCCCAAAGCTGACATATATACATACATATATACATATATACATAACAGACGTAAGCCGGTAGGGCTTCCAAAACATAAGAACATAAACCATACAAACGCAACTGTACAGAACTCGCCCACAACCCACACGTTTATGTCTACAGACCTCTAAGAGTCATAACAGAACCATATGACGGGACAGGGCCACGCCGTACCCGTGAACAAACGTATATACAAAAAATAGAAGTATCTGTACCCAAAAGTGTAGGCTCCGGATCAAGGGAGCTCTCCAAACAGCGGAACGGATGCCCTACGCTGACGGACCACCAGAATGTACACCTGTACCTGCGCGGCATGAACGCAGCCCCCGAAGAAAGGGGGTCAGTACGGAATATGTACTGAGTATGTAAAGCAGGGAAGACAGTAAACAGGAACAAGTATAATAATCGGATAACCAAAACTTGTCTTTTGAAACACTTGTCATGCATATACGTATATCGGTAAGTAAAATCATATCATAGCCGTATCATCATAACCGAAGTAAAGAGTACGGAAAGTGAATATAGTAGTCAGAATGCCAAAACGCTTAGCTTTCTTTTTAAAAAAACATTTCTGTGTCACATATATACGGAAAATCAAACATATCGTATGAGCTGATGTTAACCGATGTAGGATTCGCCTAGACCAGTGTGGAATCCGTCCCACCACTGGGTTTGCCCCACCACCGGTTCCGATATCAACTGACCATAATCCAGATTTATCAAAATCACGTATCATATACATCTCAATCGCCGGAAATCATATATGAGTTACAGAAAAACATATATAATAACCAGAATGTCAGATTACTTACTTCTGAACACAAATCATGCATATCAAAAACATATATCATATGTGGTCCATAATGGGACCCGGCGGACGGAACGTGGTCGCCCCTCCTGCCTCGGGCGCCACAACTCATCATACTTCAGAAGTTTTGCATATCTCCGAACATCTCCTCCGAATCACATCACAATTCAGAACTCATCATACTTCGTATCATATTTCATATAGAAACTCATCACACTTCGGAAACATATCATATCAAATTAGAAACTCATCATACTTCGGAAGCTCATCATACTTCGGTTTGTACGCACGATATAACCGGCCCGGGACTCGGCAAAGGAAGTAACAATAATGTGCACGAGCAGAATCGTAGGAATCATATACAATGTAAAACATTCATAAATCATATGCAACATAAACATTTACAAAGACTTAGTAAAGTAATCAGAACGAATCATTATTTACAAATTAGGACCATAGTCCAATCAAATTTCCTTACCATTCGAACATAGCGAACTTTGGAAATCATAATTACATATCGGATTCATAAGCATAGCAATCCTCATTTCAGTCTCGGTAAATACGTAGGTAATCATGTTCGGGGGATTAAATAATAAACATGCTAAGTTCTTTACAAAAACGTTAGAACTGTACAAAGAAAGTCTCGAGGGCCCACGGACGAGCATCAACCCGCCCGAGCCCGTCTATGAAAGTTGGAGGGTATTATGCCTTATGGAGTCACCTATGGAGGTTTCGGGGCGATCCGAGCTTTTCTACGAAAGTTACGGACGTTCGTAGTTTCGGGATCGTTTAGGAACCAAGTTCTTTTTTTAAAAGCAAAACTCTTATGTAGCATTTCAGATTTAGTCACACAAAAGGACATAAGAACCATAACTCTATTATCTCAAGAACACGAATGTCAAGAAACAAATAAGAAATCATAGACACGCTCGGATCGCAAGAGTAGAGTTGCCTCGGGATTCGTGTCATAACCTACGTTCAACTAAGACATGCCATAAGGAAGAAAGGTAAGCTCTACATACCTTGGTCGCTCCTTAAGCTAATCCAAACTCAGGCCTCGGCTCTCCAAAGTCTACACGACGTCGATAAATATCAACCATTAGCCACAAGTATTTAGAAATTCAATCCCAAACTATTTCTTAATTCTACAGAAAATTGGGCAGCACCTCCCCTGTAAATACAACAAACCCGAGATTTCCACTCGGCCAATTCTTCAACAACAATACCAACAACCATTTTAATAGCATTGAAAATAAATTCAAACGCATTATATCGCTAAAAATTCTTCTCCACATATTTCGACAACATGCCAATTATTTTCAATTCAAGTTCACATATTCAAAACCCATCTAAACAACATTCAAGAATACTTTAAACAACTCGCACAACAATTCCAACTCTCCAACAAAAGCGTCACTCTACCCAAAACTTCTCCAACCCGACAACACAACGTGAACACGTTCCCTTCCTTCCAAATTCATAAACTACACCACCGAACCACACTTTAACAACATTATTCTTACAAATTCAAGAAACTACATTAAAATCACATTAAGCCTCGAATCAGCCCACACGGTTTTAATCTTCAACTTGGATCATTGAACTTCATTTTACGTCATAGAATTCATAACGACGACAACCAAAATACTAAATGACATTAGTTCATTTCTTGCATACCAAATATACCCTATATCGGCCACTCCTCAACATACATCATTCTATGAGTTTTATTCATTTTATACACACTACAACAACACATAAACATGTTGAATTCAATTAATTAATCACCCCAACACACAACACACACACACGGCCACACACCCACACACACACGACTACACTTTGACCTCCATACTTTCATGAATTTCATACTTCACAATATACACAAATCACTCATAACATATGAAAAATGAGATTGAATCATACCTCTTCCACTTGATTCTTCAAGTTGACTATAAGTTGCGCCTTAAACCAACGCTTTTTCTAACTACTCCAACGACGCCACCACGTTGTTATGCACCTTCTAAGGAGTAGAATTGCTAGAGAAAATTATTTTTTTCCTTCACTTGTTCTTGGTCTCTCTCTCGGTTAGCTTGGCCGAATGGCCCTTCTTCTTTTCTCTCCCACTTTCTTGAAATTTCTAGAGATGAAAATGATGAGAAATGTGATGAATTAAATCATCTTAATGTTACATATAATAGGCATCCATGTGGCCATGGCCCACTCCTTAGGTGGCCGGCCACATGGCCAATTTTTTTTCATGAAATGCCAACTTTTTAAAAATAATTTTTTGCCCCAAATTTTTCATGACATCTCCATAATCCACTTTTAACCCCCAAATTCCATAATATCTCATGCCAATAAAATCATAACAATTCATGCTTTGAAATAAATCGTGGTTAAGATCTCAAATTCGTGTCCTGAACTAGTCTTGCCCCTAACTTTCCACAATTAACTCGAAATGTCCCGACGTACAAAAATGCGGGATATAAAATCCTTCCCCCCTTTAGAACATTCGTCCTCGAATGTTCAACCAACCTTACGAGGTCTTATAAGGATCTCGGGGGTTACCTTTATTACTATAGTTTGAAGTCTTAACTATCACTTACTCCTTCTTCTCCATTTTCTCCTCAGTTGTTCAAGCCCTCACTTCCCTGTTGTTACTCCGCCATAGTACCTTAATACACGCCACATCTCCGGTACGCAACCTTCTTACCTTACGAACAATACAATAAGGTCCAATACCTTTCGGGTCAACTTTTTCCTTTTATCGAACTTTACTACGTCCTTCATGGGTAATGTCTTCAAGTATTTCCTCTTATGAAGTTCACTCTTTCTTAGTAGCCCGCTAGTTCCGATCGTCCTGCTTATTTCATCTTATAACCCCTTTTTTTTTCTCAGCTTGTAGCGTTCTAGGCACATCGTCTCGTGTTACTTCTTTATCTCTATTTCAAACCCTTCTGCTACCTTTTTTGGCCAGATCTTGCTCTTTACCTTCCGGTTACACCTGATGTTGTCATCTTTACGTGAATACGCGAAAGTGCCCAAATTAGCCCAAGACGTATCTTAACGTCGCTTTACTAATCCTTATGTCCTACCTTATCTTTCCTTAACGTATTCGGGACCTCGTAACCATCTCGTCTTTACCGAATTTAAACTTTCCTTCGTCGTATTCATTCTCCTGTAAGCATTCACCTTTTAAGGTCGTATCATTTAAGATCTTCCACTATTAATTCCCGGTACTATCTCAACTACCCTCCTAACTTTATCCTCTTTGTCAGCTTTCGGACCTTACTGACTCGCCTCGGCTGGGAACTTACCCGTAGCCCCAGCATCCTATCCAGGATATCGTAGTGTCGATTGTCTCCATTTTTCACTTGCATCCTTCGCACTCGCTTCCCCCCTTTAGGGGTGTACTTATACTATTACCCGATTATACTCTGCCTTATGTCTATATTCCCAATTTCAATCCGGCGGTATTTTAATTCCGATGTTCTAATTCTTTGACCTCCGATCTATCCACTTTCTTCCCTTTCCACATATCATTGCATTCGAACTTTCCAAACTTAACTCGTGGTAAACAACATCAACTTGCCTTACAACATTCGTGCCATTTATATACTATTTCCCACTTAAGCTTCGCTACCCTGTCCGCTTAATGCCTTTTCTATATCGCCACGGTGATTGCCGGAATACACATATCCGCTAATATGACTATGTATGGGACATTATACGCACACGTAAACATACAGTCGCTACCGTCTCACTTACAAAATATTTCCAAACACTGTTCGAACTCACCCCAATCCAAAGTCGTGATACATCTTCTTCTCTTTACCGGTCTAATCGCCTCGTTTTATGTGACCACTTAAGGTTCCGGCCCACTCACACACTCTAGTTTCCTTTGGGTTACTCCCGACTTCTCATTTGCCTCTTTACACCCGAATTTATAAGATTTTCGAAAAAACTTCCCAGGGGGGTCACCCATCCCAGAATTTCTCTCACTCCAGCACGCTTAACCTCGGAACTCTAATGAAATATGACATTCTAATGCTCGTATAATCGCGTCCACCTCACCACATAGTATTCAGCACACAACCTGGAGTAAATTGAAGTCTTGACAGATTTCAAAACGCCCTCATGACACAATTACTGTTTTACCCTCTCGATCTTCGTATTCACTCTTCGTCTACGGATACGACTACCTTCCGTCCTCGACTTCCGTGTCTACTATAGTGATGTACACACCTTAATCGCCATGATTTACGAATATTTGACTATCGACTCTTAAATTCCGGCTTACCGCTATTATGTAACAATTATACAGCAAATACACATACATAGGACAAGTTCCAATGAATACTCATATACCTGTAGACGAGTGGTCTCCAGCCTGGTCTGGTGGGCTATCGGGAGAAACGTACTCCTCCCCGTCATCCCCCTCGTCGAGTCGAGGGATATGGGTAGTCCGGCGACTCTGGTTCACCGATGGCCGGATAAGGGGCTAGAATAAGGTGTAACGCTCGGCTGGGGAGGCGGCGAACATAGTTCTCCACCATAGGAGCGGCGGCATTATGTCGGAAAGCTCCTCTCCGGTGCCCCCGCCCATACTCGGACGGATCCGTATCGTGTGCTCTCTGGGGGTCCTCCTCGGCCGGGGTCGCGGACTCGGAGGAATCGTCGCGGATCCTCCGAGGGATCGGTCTCGATCGAATAGCGGGGCTCCTCCTCGCTAGGCCCCCGCCTCCTCTCCCGGGGGTCAAACACTGCGGGGGGATCGTAGCGAGGATCCTACGAGGGGTCCGTCTCGATAAGAGAACCGGGGCTCCTCCCGCCGGGCCCCGGAGCACGAGGTCCCGAGGATACTACTAGGGGCCTTATTAGCACCCCCATCGTCGAAGCGGCCTCTTCATCTCCCCCGTCGATCGTACCTGCCCGCCGAAGAAAGCGTCGAAGTGGTCTTCCTGAGACTGCGGCTCTATCGCACGATCTAAGACGAGAAGAAAGGTCATTGGTTCCTAAATGCCCTGTGCGACCTCCATTTTATAAGTGTGGCGGGCTTCACACCATAAACAAGACTCGCCGGACACGGTGCGTAGACATTCCGAGGACGAACCGCTCTGATACCACTTTCTGTCACGACCCAACCCCGTAGGCCGTGACTAGTGCCCGAGCCGGGCACCCGTACGTACCTATCAACCATAATCGTCCTACTAATAGCATAAGCATAGTCGAAGGCAAGTCATCGCCCCAAAGCTGACATATATACATACATATATACATAACAGACGTAAGCCGGTAAGGCTTCCAAAACATAAGAACATAAACCATACAAACACAACTATACAAAACTCGCCCACAACCCACACGTTTATGTCTACAGACCTCTAAGAGTCATAACAGAACCATATGACGGGACAGGGCCCCGCCGTGCGTGAACAAACATATATACAAATAAATAAGTATCGTACCCAAAAGTGTAGGCTCGGATCAAGGGAGCTCTCCAAACAATGAATGGATGCCTACGCCGACGACCAGCACGAACGTACACACAGTACCTACGCGGTATGAACGCGGCCCCGAAGAAAGGGGGGTCGGTACGGAATATGTACGAGTATGTAAAGCGAGGAAGACGATGGATCATAATCAAAATAGGGTTTACAGGAACAAGTATAATAATCAGATAACCAAAACTTGTCTTTTGAAACACTTGTCATGCATATACGTATATCGGTAAGTAAAATCATATCATAGCCGTGTCATCATAACCGAAGTAAAGAGTACGGAAAGTGAATATAGTAGTCAGAATGCCAAAACGCTTAGCTTTCTTTTTAAAGAGAACATTTCTGTGTCATATGTACGGAAAATCAAACATATCGTATGAGCTGACGTTAACCGATGTGGGATTCGCCTAAACAAGTGTGGAACCTGTCCCACCACTGGGTTTGCCCCACCACCGGTTCCGATATCAACTGATCATAGTCCAGATTTATCAAAATCACGTATCATATACATCTCAATCGCCGGAAATCATATATGAGTTACAGAAAAACATATATAATAACAAGAATGTCAGATTACTTACTTCTGAACACAAATCATGCATATCAAAAACATATATCATACACGGTCCATAATGGGACCCGGGGACGGAACGTGGTCGCCCCTCTCCGGGTGCCACAACTCATCATACTTCGAAGTTTTGCATATCTCCGAACATCTCCTCCGAATCACATCACAATTCAGAACTCATCATACTTCGTATCAGATTTTATATCGAAACTCATCATACTTCGGAAACATATCATATCATATCATATCAGAAACTCATCATACTTCGAAAGCTCATCATACTTCGGTTTGTGCGCACGATATAACCGGCCCGGGACTCGGCAAAGGAAGTAACAATAATGTGCACGAGCAGAATCGTAGGAATCATATACAATGTAAAACATTCATAAATCATATGCAACATAAACATTTACAAAGACTTAGTAAAGTAATCAGAACGAATCATTATTTACAAATTAGGACCATAGTCCAATCAAATTTCCTTCTAAATGCCATTCGGGAACGTATCAAACCGAACTTTGGAAATCATAATTACATATCGGATTCATAAGCATAGCAATCCTCATTTCAGTCTCGGTAAATACGTAGGTAATCATGTTCGGGGATTAAATAATAAACATGCTAAGTTCTTTACAAAAACGTTAGAACTGTACAAAGAAAGTCTCGAGGGCCCACGGACGAGCATCAACCCGCCCGAGCCCGTCTATGAAAGTTGGGGGGTATTATGCCTTATGGAGTCACCTATGAAGGTTTCGGGGCGATCCGAGCTTTTCTACGAAAGTTACGGACGTTCGTAGTTTCGGGATCGTTTAGGAACCAAGTTCTTTTAAAAACAAAACTCTTATGCAGCCTTTCAGATTTAGTCACACAAAGGACATAAGGACCATAACTCTACTATCTCAAGAACACGAATGTCAAGAAACAAATAAGAAATCATAGACACGCTCGGATCGCAAGAGTAGAGTTGCCTCGGGATTCGTGTCATAACCTACGTTCAACTAAGTCATGCCATAAGGAAGAAAGGTAAGCTCTACATACCTTGGCCGCTCCTTAAGCTAATCCAAACTCAGGCCTCGGCTCTCCAAAGTCTACACGACGTCGATAAATATCAACCATTAGCCACAAGTATTTAGAAATTCAATCCCAAACTATTTCTTAATTCTACAGAAAATTGGGCAGCACCTCCCCTGTAAATACAACAACCCCGAGATTTCCACTCGGCCAATTCTTCAACAACAATACCAACAACCATTTTAATAGCATTGACAATCAATTCAAACGCATTATATCGCTAAAAATTCTTCTCCACATATTTCGACAACATGCCAATTATTTTCAATTCAAGTTCACATATTCAAAACCCATCTAAACAACATTCAAGAATACTTTAAGCAACTCGCACAACAATTCCAACTCTCCAACAAAAGCGTCACTCTACCCAAAACTTCTCCAACCCGACAACACAACGTGAACACGTTCCCTTCCTTCCAAATTCATAAACTACACCACCAAACCACACTTTAACAACACTATTCTCACAATTTCAAGAAACTACATTAAGATCACATTAATCTTCAAATCAGCCCACACGGTTTCTGACTTCAACTTGGATTATTAACCTTCATTTTACGTCATAGAATTCATAACGACGACAACCAAAATACTAAATGACATTAGTTCATTTCTTGCATACCAAACATATATACCGATTTCAACACACTATATATAACATACATCATTCTATGAGTTTTATTCATTTTATACACATTACAACAACACATAAACATGTTGAATTCAATTAATTAATCACCCCCTCTACACAACACATATCACACGGCCACACACCCACACACACACGACTACACTTTGACCTCCACACTTTCATGAATTTCATACTTCACAATATACACAAATCACTCATAACATATGAAAAATGAGATTGAATCATACCTCTTCCACTTGATTCTTCAAGTTGACTCTAAGTTGCGCCTTAAACCAACACTTGTTCTAACTACTCCAACGACGCCACCATGTTGTTATGCACCTTCTAAGGAGTAGAATTGCTAGAGAAAATTATTTTTTTCCTTCACTTGTTCTTGGTCTCTCTCTCGGTTAGCTTGGCCGAATGGCCCTTCTTCTTTTCTCTCCCACTTTCTTGAAATTTCTAGAGATGAAAATGATGAGAAATGTGATGAATTAAATCATCTTAATGTTACATATAATAGGCATCCATGTGGCCATGGCCCACTCCTTAGGTGGCCGGCCACATGGCCGATTTTTTTTCATGAAATGCCAACTTTTTAAAAATAGTTTTTGGCCCCAATTTTTTCATGACATCTCCATAATCCACTTTTAACCCCCAAATTCCATAATATCTCATGCCAATAAAATCATAACAATTCATGCTTTGAAATAAATCGTGGTTAAGATCTCAACTTCGTGTCACGAACTAGTCTTGCCTCTAACTTTCCACAATTAACTCGAAATGTCCCGACGTACAAAAATGCGGGATATAACAACTACTCTGCTCGTGCCAAGCTCAAGGTATCTTTCACTGAGACCCGGGCCAGGACACGCATTCGTGCACATTCTTCTGCATTATTCACCGAGTCCCTCACTAGAAGGCCGGGACACGCTATATATATGTATATGATGATGTGATGATGGGGATGGCGGCCAGTATGGCATACTGAGTCCCTTGCTAGCGGGGCCGGGACACGCTATTCACCGAGTCCCTCACTAGAGGGCCGGGTACGGTATATATATATATATGTATGTATATGCATGCATACATGATGATGATATGATTTTACTTACCGAGTCCCTCGCGAGAGGGCCGGGACACGCTATATGTTTTGATAATGATTTCATGGTATTGACATGCATGACATATGTTTTTAAAGGCAAGTCTTATGATTTTTCTGTACTCTTTACTTCAGTATAATCCCGCGTACTGTATTTTATGCTTTACATACTCAGTACATATTTCGTACTGACCCCCCTTTCTCCGGGGGCTGCGTTTCATGCCACGCAGTACACCTGTGTGAGTCAAGATATTAGTAGAAGATGTTCCGGGGGATTGGCGAGCTCCATTCTCTCCGGAGTCTTTGTCGAGTCGATTATTATGTTATGGTTTCATGTTTCGTGTTAGAGACTTTACGACGGTGTCGTGGGTATAAGATGTCGGTTATGTAAGCGGCTGTAATGCGAAACGTATTATTATGCATTGTGTTATAAGTTTCATATGTTACAAATTTTTATTTGTTTTGAAAGGATGAAAAGCATATTTGACTTTCCGGAAAACTTCTGTTATGTATTTATGTTATGGCTAAAGGCCCAGTATGATTATGAATGTCATAAGAGTCAGCGGGTTCGCTCGGCCCTAGGTAAGGGTCGGGTGCCCATCACACCCTATCGGATGAAGGGTGTGACTGTAATGCTTTTTGAATGAATGGCCCTTTTGGCAATGTTTGTATGAATGGCCCTCGCGGTATCTATATGACGGATATGGCCCTTGCGGCTGGATGATCTTTCTTTTGTCCGTAGTTTTAGTTGTGACCGTTCGGGTCGGATATGCCCTTTTATACTTGGTGCGACTCTTGTGGTCAAATATATCTTAATGCCCGTTGCCATGACCCTCTTGCTCGAATATGTCTTTGTAGCTCATTCTTTGTGACCCTTTTAGTCAGATAGGTCTTTGTCGTTCACTCTTTGTGACCCTTTTGGCTAGATGCATCTTTACGTCCTTTGTCATGACTCTTTTGGTCAAGTATGTCCTTTTGTTCTCTATCCTGACCCTTTTGGTCGAATATGTCCTTTTGTTATCTAGCCTGACCCTTTTGGTCAGATGTATTGCTTTTGTTCTCTATCCTGACCCTTTTGGTCGGATTTATGCTTTTTCATCCATTTTATTACCCTTTTGGTCAGATGCATCTTTATCCCATTCATCCATCTTGTAACTTTCTTGGGCTAAGGTCATTTTGCCTTTCTCTTTTTGTCATGAGCAAACAGTTGGTGACGTAGTTGTGTTCCTGTTTGATATTGAGAAACATGCATTCACAAAAATAAGTTAGTTTCCTAGAGGCCGATTAATGTTGTCGTCCTCCCGTCTGGTGTCTTCTCTTGGCTGCTTCTCTGAATCCGCTCCTCTTGGACTCAATATTTGAGAGATGGCTTTTAGAATGAACTTACGCTAATTGTTGTTTGAAAAACCTAAGATGAAGTTATAAATATGCGCTGTTTTCTTTGAAAATCTTGTTTATTTTAAATGTCATGACATGTGTTTTCGAATGAGGCCTTTCGGTCTTCTGGAGACATTTTGTTGTCGTATTCCTGAACTGGTGGAATTTTTGAGATCCTTCTAAAAAATTCTGCTCTAGTTTCACGTCTTGTGTTGCTTAACTGTTATATCGATGAGCAGGAATTTTTGAGGACCTCTAAAAAATTCTGCCCCAAGTTACGGTCAGGGTCTATCGTCTTCTTTTGCTGATTGTCTTGAAGGAAATTTTTGAGGTCTCCTTAAAAATTCTACCCCAGTTTAGGGTTGACGTTGGCTAACTCTTGTGTCTCTTCTCATACTCTGACCTTTGGCGCTTCCTCCTGACTTCTGTGTCTCTGGGATTTTTTAAGGGTTTCTTGGGTTTTTCTTTTGTGACGACCGAGCTCAAAAGCGCCTATGTATCCTGTCGCAGCAGGAATCAGGAACGTAGTTCGAATTAAAATTGAGTTTTGATTTTTACTAATAATGTGACCGGGTCCTATATAGACTGCCTACATATCCCCCTGTGGGGAAGTCATGTCATTGCGTAGTTCATATTACATAGGTCATTGTTTTTCCTATTTTATTACAAAAGTACGATTACAAGCAAAGGTGCGATTATAGGGAAATAATAATACGATCATAAGCAAAATGCTAATTCCTAAATATAGTATCTCTTGAGAGCATCGGCATTGATAGCTTTGGGCCATTCTTGTCCGTCCATCTCGACTAGGACTATGGCTCCTCCTGAAAGCACCTTGTGGACCATGTAAGGTTCCTGCCAGTTTAGCACAAATTTTCCCTTGTACTCATCTTGGTGAGGGAAGACTAGCTTAAGTACGAGCTGTCCAATTTGAAAGAGTCGGGCTCTGACCCGTTTGAAAGCATGAGACATTAGCATGAGACATTTTCTGACGGTACAGCTGTCCATGGCACACTACGATCATTCTCTTTTCGTCTATCATGGCTAGTTGCTCATAGCGATTTCTAACCCATTCTGCATCGTTTAGTTATGCTTCTTGAGTGATCCTTAGTGAGGGAATTTCTACTTCTGCGGGTATGATTGCTTTAGTACCATAGACCAACAAGTATAGGGTTGCTCCAGTAGATGTTCGGGTTGCAGTTCTGTACCCCAACAAAGCATATGGCGGCTGCTTATGCCAATTCTTGTAATTTTCAATCATCTTTTGCAGGATTCTCTTAATGTTCTTGTTGGCAGCCTCTACGGCTCCGTTCATCTGTGGCTGGTAGGCAGTAGAGTTCTTGTGGGTTATCTTGAACTGGTCGTAGATGTCTTTCATCGGGTGACTGTTCAGATTAGCTCCATTGTCTGTAATGATGGACTCTGGCACACCGAAGCGACATATGAGATTGTTTTTTACAAAGTTAGCCACAACCTTTTTGGTTACTGACTTGTGAGAAGTGGCTTCCACCCACTTGGTAAAATAGTGTATGGCGACTAAGATAAATCAATGTCCATTAGATGTTGATGGTTCGATAGGTCCGATGACGTCCATCCCTCATGCCACAAACGGCCATGGTGAACTCATTTCATATAGCTCTATGGGAGGAACCTCGATCAGGTCTCCGTGAATCTGACACTGATGGATTTTTTGCACGAATTTGTAGTAGTCATGTTCTATGGTCATCCAATAATATCCTGACCTCAAGATCTTTTTGGCCAGGAGGTATCTATCCATGTGAAGTTTGCACGTTCCTGCGTGTACCTCTTTCAGTAATCTTGTGGCCTTTTCGGTGTCCACACATCTGAGTAGCCCGGGGTCGTGTGTCCTCTTGTAAAATATTTCTTTACTCAGGAAAAATCCATTGACCAACCTCCTGATGGTTTTGTTTCGATTTCCTGAACTGTCTTGTGGGTACCTCCCTTTCTCTAGGTATGTGTTATACCCCGTATTTTGCGCGTTCGGATAGTTTGGGATAATTGTGTCAAGTTAAGGACAACGCAATGAATTGGTATTGTTTGGTTCATAAGTTGGTTATGAAAATTTTGGATGTGGAAATATTGGAAAAGGCTAGGGGCAAAATTTAAATTACAAAAATGGTTTCATGAATTATCCAACAAATGGACTAAGTAATTGGGCTTGAAAAAAAAGAACAAGCAAAGCCCAAGTGAGAGGCCCAACTGGCCATAGAATGAAAAAAAGAAAGAAAATGGGCC